>NC_038050.1:34947861-35121555 GCF_002211085.1 Panicum hallii
CTGATGTAAATTGGACGCCCAGGCCACATCCGAAGTTCGAATTCGATGATCCACATATGGACGGAAAGATAATTTCATGGAGCTTCTATTGGCGTTGGTTTCAGGTCCAAACTCCTTCTGAGTCGTCGGAAATTGTCCGAGGAAGTTGGCATCCAGATTCTGTTCCGGTGCTGCGACATCGTATTTTGGCCTTTGGGCCGTGTATCTTTGTTGAGCCCATTAGGGGCGCGTCCAGGGGAAATCCACACCCCTATTCCCTATATCTCAGTAGCCGCCGCCCTCATTAGGGTTTGGGTTTTGCTTTAGATCAATCTGTCTTGAACAGTCGCCGTCTTTCGGTTTGTAGAACCCCAACTTTCGAGCTTCATCATTCATCTGCAGTTGTCACTTCAATTTGAGTGCTGCGTTTCTTTCGAGTTCTTGCTTGTGTTCTTCGTTTCGCAGGCAGGGATTAGCCTTCTCGGCAAGGTCATCCGGATTGTGACTACGGTTGATAACCAGAGGAGTTGTGGTGCTAAGATTGCGGGGTTCGAGTTGCTGACTTGAAGCCGGATCGGTGTGTCGCACTCCGACCAAAACGAGTTTTCCTTCACCTGACGGAAGATCGGGCACCCCCGTTCATATCAAGTGGTAATCAGAGACTCAGGTATTCCCGTCAGGCTTACCCTAGTTTAGTTTGTTCCATCGTCCTATAACTCCAGAAAATTGCCATACAAAAAAAATATTCCGCTGTCCTAGAACCTTTGTTTAGCCTCTGCAATTTCGTTTTTAGACTCGCTTTGTTCAGTTTGTGTCCGTGGTTGAGTCGTGTTGCTGGTTTAGGGTTTGTCTTCGTCGTAGTTCAACCGCACCATCGCTATGTTTTTGTTTCAGCCGCTATCCCATCCACCATCACCCAGATCCCAAGTCGATCCATCCCATTACTCGACTTGCCCTCGCTAGCCGCCTTGTGTGAACTCTCGCCGCGCCAGCCCTAGATAGGTTGCGAGCCGCCTTGTGCCTTCCGCCTTGCACCGCAGCCCCCCTTGGATTCATCTGGCACGATTACCCATTGCACATACCAGGGAGAATTTGTGCCCTAGCCGCTGCTGATCTATCTGCCGGGTTGTGCCTTCGAGAACAAACATAACTTGAGATACCTTCCATAAAACAGGCATAACTTTTCGCTCGGTTCTCCGTTTTGGCTGAAATTTTTACAGGAGCTTGGCAACGAAAAGTTGTACATACGATTCACCCGGCTTCGCCGGTCAGGCTGATCTCAAAAAATTCAAAAAAAAATCAGGAAGATAATTAAAAAATTCAGTTTCTCTCCAGCACGCTTTTCGGCATACCTGTTTGATTTTCTGTAGACCACATCTGATCTCTGTTTCAGGTGAAACTTGGTGTGGTTTCTATTCTGGTGTTGCTTGTGCTGTGAAAAATATCAAAAAAATCATTGAAAAAAGAAAATTGAAAACAACTAGACTTTGCACTAGTGCCTTTTTGGCATTGCTAGTACAATATTTACGGTACTGCCATTCTGATTGTTCTATGAGTTTCTTCCATTGTTCTTTGTTCCAACTTGTTGTGCTACACGTAGGACACGTCTTAGCCAGCAATTGTGACTTGTACTTTGGATATTTATTGAACTTTGCTCATCTGCACTCGATTTTGTTCCACATACACATACATATTGTGCCTATCCTATAGCTCCATATACATACACTTCATCTCAGTGCAGCGAAGAACCCTTGCAATCTTGGTACCCTCTTCTCACAGGTTTTTTTCACCATCCACCGGTTGTACCATCCCACCGCTTGTGTTGGTAAGAACTTAGTAAGAACTTGGTAAGACGCGTGTGAGGGTGTGATTCCACCAACAAACCCACCTAGTTCATAGGGTCTTTTTGTTTCACTAACCATGCCGGACGACAGGCCTGTTTTGTCTAGTGAATTGCAGGCCATGATGGACGAACTCAAGGAGTTTTTCACTAAGGAGATAAATAAGGTGGCGCAAGACGTCCAAGGGGCCAATCATACGATTGAGGGGGTGAACAAACGCCTCTCTACACTGACGGACAGGGTTCAACGTCTTGAAGTCAACCCTTCCAAGAGCAAAGACGACGATGATGACTGGCTAGAGGATGATGATGACATCATTTTTGGGTCTGATGGCGAGCCTGATATGGCTAAGACTCGTGCGGAGAAGGTCCGTCGTCAACGTCTTCGCAAGAATAAAACAGGTATGGGAGGAACCAAACATCGATGCACTACAGGTAATGATGATCCTTATGCCAAAGTCAAATTTACCATACCTTCTTTCCATGGTCGTTATGATGCAGAGGAATACTTAGATTGGGAGATGACTGTTGAACAAAAATTTGCTTCCCATCTTGTTCCTGACCAACATAGGGTTAGACAAGCCACTAGTGAATTTAAAGATTTTGCTATAATCTGGTGGCAAGAATGTGCTCAATTAAATATACAACCTGATTCATGGGACGCGCTTAAGATAGCAATGCGTGATCGTTTTGTTCCTGCATCTTATAAGCGTGATATGCGTAAGAAATTACAATGTTTAGATCAGGGTGATATGTCTGTTCAGGAGTATTATGCAGAGCTTCAAAAGGGCATGGTTCGATGTGGTGTAGTTGAGGATGCTGAGGATAAAGTGTGTCGTTTTTATGGTGGTTTGAAACGTGAAATTCAGGACATTGTTGACTATAAATCTTTTACTACCACCAACCAGTTGTTCCAGCTTGCTATGCTTGCAGAAAAAGAATTGCAGGGACGACAACAACAACAGCAGCAACCACCTCAGAGCAGGAGCACCTCCAACAGATCCTACATGCCCAAATCTTTTACTCCCAAAGGACCTTCCACGGCGGTGTCACCAGCTCCAGCAACCACGCCCGCCGATGGTAAGTCTCGTGTGCAGGAACAAACCAAGAGTGCTTCACCAGCAGCGCGCTCTTCCTCTGGCATTCAGTGCCATCGTTGTCAGGGCTTTGGCCATGTGATTCGAGAATGCCCAAGCAAGCGGACATACATTGCCACTGCTGATGATGGCTACGTCAGTACTTCGGATGCTGAGGACGACACTGAAGAGGTCCCACCTTCTAATGAGGGTCTTTCATTGAGTGCGGGTGATGCGGGCTCTCAGCGGATTTGTATTGTCCACCGTGTCCTCAGTACACAATTGGGATAGGCAGACAAGATGCAACGCCATAATTTGTTCCAGATTTTATTTGTGATCCACGATCGGCGTGCACGTGTAATCATTGATGGAGGCAGCTGCAACAACCTGGTTAGTGCTGATTTGGTCCAGAAGTTGGGTTTAGCCACACGTCCTCTTAAACATCCTTACCATGTTCAGTGGCTAAACGACTCGGGTAAGGTTAAGGTAAATCAAACTGCACGGGTGCATTTTTCTCTTGGTCCATATTCTGATTATGCAGATTGTGATGTGGTACCCATGGACGCATGTTCGCTTTTGTTGGGTCGTCCATGGGAATTTGATAATGATGCTGTCCACCATGGTACAAGTAACACATACACACTTATGTATAAGGGCCAGAAAATCACTTTGCACCCAATGACCCCTGCTGAAATTGTACAAGCTGATAAAGAACGACTTGCTTCACCTGATGTTGCTGCCCCAGTTGCAACCCAGGCCGCTATTAAATTGAAAACTCATAATATGCTTGTAACCAAATCTGATCTATATGATATGGATGTTTCTACTGTGTGCTATGCTTTGATATGTAAGGATGCTTTATGTCCTATTCGTGATATAGCTAGCACTTTGCCTCCTGCGGTCGCTGACATTTTGCAGGCGTATGAGGATGTGTTTCCAAATGAGCTCCCACCAGGGTTGCCACCTTTGAGAGGTATTGAGCACCAAATTGATTTGATTCCGGGAGCGTCTTTGCCCAACCGAGCAGCTTACAGGACCAATCCCGAGGAGACTAAAGAGATTTAGCGACAAGTCCAAGAGCTTTTGGACCGCGGGTATGTGCGTGAGAGCCTTAGTCCTTGTTCTGTACCTGTGCTTTTGGTTCCTAAGAAAGATGGTACATGGCGCATGTGTGTAGATTGTAGAGCCATTAACAACATAACTATTAGATACCATCATCCTATACCTCGGTTAGATGATATGCTTGATGAGTTAAGTGGCGCTATAATTTTTACAAAGATTGATTTGCGTAGTGGATACCACCAGATTCGCATGAAGTTGGGTGATGAATGGAAAACTGCTTTTAAGACAAAATTTGGTTTATATGAGTGGTTGGTGATGCCTTTTGGTTTAACTAATGCACCTAGCACTTTCATGCGTTTGATGAATGAGGTTTTACGTGCTTTCATTGGTAAATTTGTGGTGGTTTATTTTGATGATATCTTGATATATAGCAAGTCACATGAGGAACATTTGGATCATCTACGTGCTATTTTTGACGCCTTGAGAGCGGCGAGCTTGTATGCTAACCTTGAGAAGTGCATTTTTTGCACTGATTGAGTTGCTTTTCTTGGCTATGTTGTGACTCCTCAGGGCATTGAAGTGGATGGTGCAAAGATTGATGCCATTAGGAGCTGGCCTACTCCTCAGACTATTACACAGGTGCGAAGTTTTCTTGGTCTTGCAGGGTTCTCTCGGCATTTTGTGAGAGATTTCAGCACCATTGCTGCCCCACTACATGAGTTGACGAAGAAAGGTGTTTCTTTCCATTGGGGCCCAGCACAAGCTAAAGCTTTTGATACTTTGAAAGCGCGGCTTACTTCGGTGCCCTTGCTGCAACTTCCTGACTTTGGTAAGACTTTTGAGCTTGAATGTGATGCCAGTGGCGTTGGCATTGGTGGCTTGTTGATGCAAGGAGGTAAACCTGTTGCTTATTTTAGTGAGAAATTGAGTGGGCCTACTCTGAATTATTCCACGTATGATAAAGAATTTTATGCTCTTGTTCGTTCTCTAGAGACGTGGCAACATTATTTATGGCCTAAGGAATTCATTATTCATTCTGATCAAGAATCACTTAAGTACCTTCGCATGCAAAATAAACTGAACCGTAGACATGCCAAGTGGGTTGAATTTATTGAATCTTTTCCATACATCATTAAACACAAGAAAGGGAAAGATAATGTTATTGCTGATGCCTTGTCTCGTCGTTACACCATGTTGTCTCAACTGGATTGTCGCATTTTTGGACTTGAGTCGATTAAGGGACAGTATGAACTTGATGCTGCTTTTAAAGATGCGATCCTGCATTGTAAAGAGGGTCGTGCTTGGAATAAATATGTGCTGAATGATGGGTATTTGTTTAGAGCTAACCACCTATGCATTCCAGTTGGATCCGTTCGTCTTCTCTTGTTGCAGGAAGCACATGGTGGAGGTTTGATGGGCCACTTTGGGGCCACAAAGACGTTGGATGTGTTGGCCAACCATTTCTTTTGCTCACAGATGAGGCGAGATGTTCAGAGGTTCGTGTGTCGCTGCACTACATGTCAAAAGGCTAAGTCACACTTGAATCCATATGGTTTGTATATGCCTCATCCTGTTCCTTCTATTCCTTGGTCGGATATTTCTATGGATTTTGTGTTAGGATTGCCTAGGACTAAGAGGGGGAGAGATAGCGTTTTTGTTGTGGTGGATCGGTTTTCTAAAATGGCATATTTTATACCATGTCATAAAAGTGATGATGCTGTTCATATTGCTGACCTCTTTTTCCAAGAGATTGTACGCTTGCATGGTATGCCTTCTACTATTGTTTCAGATCGTGATGCGAAGTTTTTGAGTCACTTCTGGCGTACTTTGTGGAACAAGTTGGGTACAAAATTGTTATTTTCTACCACTTGTCATCTGCAAACTGATGGACAAACGGAGGTGGTGAACCGTACCTTGGGAACCATGTTGAGGGCTGTTTTAAAGAAGAATTTGAAGATGTGGGAAGAATGTTTGCCTCATGTGGAGTTTGCATACAATAGAGCAACACATTCTACCACCAAGGTAAGTCCTTTTCAGGTAGTGTATGGTTTTAACCCCCGCGCTCCTATTGATATTTTACCTTTGCCTACTAGTGAGCGAATTCATAGTGAGGCTAAAGAACGTGCTGAATTTATATTGAAAATACATGAAACAACTAAGCAAAATATTGAAAAGATGACTGAAAAATATAGAGTTGCTGGTAGCAAAGGTAAGAAAGAATTAAAGTTTGAACCGGGTGATCTTGTGTGGTTGCACTTGAGAAAAGAACGTTTTCCAGATTTGAGGAAGTCTAAGTTAATGCCAAGAGTTGATGGTCCATTCAAAATACTTGAGAAAATTAATGATAATGCATACAAACTTGAGTTGCCTCCCGAGTTCGGGGTTAGTCCCACATTTAACATTCCAGATTTGAAACCTTACTTGGGAGAAGAGGATGTGCTTGAGTCGAGGACGACTCTGATTCAAGAGGGGGAGGATGATGAGGACATCACTCCTACGGATATAAAAGAGGTTCCTTCGCTGGACATTCAAACCATTCAAGCTCCAATCACAAGAGCTCGCACGCGACAATTAAATTTAGAGGTGAGCTCGCTCCTAAGCGTTTCTGTTAATAATTGTGAGAATGGTTTGCTACCTAATTTTTACAATATGATTAGGAACCAAGGAGAGGTCAAGGGAACATATGGAGAGGAGCATGGAGGTGTGGAGGAACAGCAAGGGTCGCCAAGCCACATGGAGACCCAATCCAATTTAACTTCGAGTCCATCTCGGAGTCCAGGAGCAGCCTGATGTAAATTGGACGCCCAGGCCACATCCGAAGTCCGAATTCGACGATCCACATATGGACGGAAAGATAATTTCATGGAGCTTCTATTGGCGTTGGTTTTAGGTCCAAACTCCTTCTGAGTCGTCGGAAATTATCCGAGGAAGTTGGCATCCAGATTCTGTTCCGGTGCTGCGACATCGTATTTTGGCCTTTGGGCCGTGTATCTTTGTTGAGCCCATTAGGGGCGCGTCCAGGGGGAAGCCACACCCCTATTCCCTATATCTCAGTAGCCGCCGCCCTCATTAGGGTTTGGGTTTTGCTTTAGATCAATCTGTCTTGAACAGTCGCCGTCTTTCGGTTTGTAGAACCCCAACTTTCGAGCTTCATCATTCATCTGCAGTTGTCACTTCAATTTGAGTGCTGTGTTTCTTTCGAGTTCTTGCTTGTGTTCTTCGTTTCGCAGGCAGGGATTAGCCTTCTCGGTGAGGTCAACCGGATTGTGACTATGGTTGATAACCAGAGGAGTTGTGGTGCTAAGATTGCGGGGTTCGAGTTGCTGACTTGAAGCTGGATCGGTGTGTCGCACTCCGACCAAAATGAGTTTTCCTTCACCTGACGGAAGATCGGGCACCCCCGTTCATATCACGATCCCTGCGATCGGCCCCCAGAAAATAGAATCGAGTTGTTTTTGTTATCCATGTTACATTGTTATAATGATTGCAAAGAGGCCTGCTCGAGTAGCCGGCCATGTGATTGTAAGATAATACGTATTAATGCAAAGAACAAGTCGGCCGATCCCTGCGATCGGCCAAATCCTTCTGCTTCATATTCTTTGTTTATTTGTAGTATCAACTTGATGGATGACGGGAAGCTAGGATACGGGTTTACATCTGCTGACGAGCTGGAAGAAGTCGATATTGGTCCTGAGGATAAGCCACGGCCAACATTTATCAGCAAGAAGTTAAATTCGGAGTTGCGAGAGGTGATGATAATACTACTGAGAGAATATACGGATTGTTTTGCCTAGGATTACACATAGATGCCCGGGTTGGATAGAAGTATTGTTGAACATCGACTCCCTCTTAAGCCAGGATTTCGGCCGTTCCAGTAACGAGCACGACAAATGAAGGCCGAAGTCCTAGAAGAAGTCAAGAAAGAAGTCGAGAAGATGATAACAGCAGGCTTCATCAGGCCATGCAGGTATGCCGAGTGGATTTCCAGTATTGTGCCTGTACAGAAGAAGGACGGCCGATGGAGAGTCTGTGTAGACTTCAGAGATCTTAACAGAGCCACACCAAAAGATGAGTATCCGATGCCAGTTGCAGAAACGTTGATCAATGCAGCTGTTGGTCATAAGATGTTGAGTTTTATGGATGGCAACGCTGGTTATAACCAGATTTTTATGGCTCCAGAAGATATTCACAAGACTGCATTCAGAGTACCAGGTGCAGTGGGATTATTCGAGTACATGGTCATGACTTTTGGGCTCAAAAATGCTGGTGCTACATATCAACGAGCCATGAACTATAAGTTTCATGATTTGATCGGCAAGCTGGTGGAGATTTATATTGATGATGTGGTGGTGAAATCTACATCAGCTGAAGGACATTTAGGAGATCTACGGTGAATTCTGGAATGAACTAGGAAGTTCGGGCTTAGAATGAATCCTAAGAAGTGTGCCTTTGCTGTATCGGCCGGTCAGTTCCTGGGTTTTTTGGTTCATGAACGGGGAATTGAGATTGGCCTAAAAAGTCAAGAAGTTGTAAGAACAATGGTGCCACCTACTACAAAGAAGGAGCTCCAACAACTTATTGGCAAGATCAATTTTGTTAGGAGATTCATCTCCAATCTGTCAGGAAGAATTGAGCCATTCATGGAGTTGGTGAAAATTAAAGCCAATGATGAGTTCCGCTGGGGGGCAGAGCAACAACAGGAGTTCGAAGAAATCAAAGAATATTTTCACCAAATGACGAGTTCCGCTGGGGGGCAGGGTAAGCCATTTTATGTTTATCTTTCAGTGGGTGATACTTCCATTGCTTCGGTCATCGTACAAGTGCAGGATGGCAAGGAGAGAGTTGTTTTTTATCTCAGCAGGAGGATGCTAGATGCAGAGACAAGGTATCCTGAAATTGAGAAACTATGCCTTTGTCTATTCTTTACCTGTACGATGCTCCGTCATCCTGCTTTCTGCCGAGATAATTGTCATCTGCAAATCAGATGTTATCAAGCATATGCTGTCGGCCCCGGTGTTGAAAGGCCGACTCGGTAAGTGGATGTTCGCTCTGTCAGAATTTGATATCCGGTACCAGCCTGCGAAAGCAGTCAAAGGGCAGGCGCTGGCTGACCTCGTTGCAGAAAGGACTAGCTCAGACATAGCGGCGCTTTCTATCCGCGCATGGGCAATGTTTTTTGATGGGTCGGTCTATGGAGATGGTTCTGGCATAGGTATCTTGCTCGTCTCGCCTCAGGGGGCAACATATTCCTTTTCAATCAGATTGCCAACACCTTGTACCAATAATCTAGCCGAGTATGAAGCAGTGCACAAAGTTATGGAGTTACTTCTCGAAGCTGGAGCAGAAGCAGTAGAAGTTTTTGGGGATTCAAAGCTGGTCATCTCTCAGCTCACGGAGACATACCAATGTGAGAGCGAGTTGTTGTTTCCCTTGTGGAGACAACGTCAGGAGCTAATGGCCCAGTTCAGATATATAAATTTCTACTGGATACCAAGGGTGCAAAATTCTGAGGCCAATGATCTTGCCCAGATGGCTTCCGGTTACAAGGACACGGCGGATGGAGCTGATTTTCCAATAAACCTGCTGGATCAGGGGGATTGGAGAGCCGATATCTTCAATTACTTGAAGGATCCGGCTCGGGGGGCACCTAAGAAGATACGCTACAGAGCCATGAAGTACGTCCTGATAGGGGACGACTTGTTCTACAGGACTCTGGAAGGATTACTGCTTAAGTGCTTAGGGCCGATTGAATCCAATCGGCTTCTACATGAAGTCCATGAAGGAACGTGTGGTACTCATCAATCAGCCCACAAGATGAAGTGGTTGATCAGGCGCTCGGGATATTATTGGCCTGATATGCTGGAAGATTGCTTCAAGTATTATAAAAGATGCCAGGCCTCTCAGAGTTTTGAAAAAATACAAATAGTACCAGCATCAGCAATGAACCCTATCATCAAACCTTGGCCATTCAGGGGCTGGGGCATGGACATGATCGGTAAGATTAATCCTCCATCGAGTAAGGGCCATCAGTTTATTTTGGCCATCACAGATTATTTTACCAAATGGGTAGAGGCTGTTCCTATGAAGTCAGTAACATCGAGGGACATCATCAATTTCGTCAAAAAACACGTTATTCATAGGTTTGGGATTCCTCAGACCATTACAACAGATGGAGGGTTAGTGTTTATATCTGATGAATTCAAAAAGTTTGCTGCCGACATGGGGATTAAATTGATCAGATCATCTCCATACTATGCCCAAGCAAATGGACAAGCCGAAGCGTCCAATTAGAGCTTGATCAAGCTGATCAAAAGGAAGATTGATGAATATCCACGGTGTTGGCATGAAGTATTATCGGAAGCGTTATGGGCTTATCGCGTTTCAGGCCATGGTGCAACAAAAACTTCACCATATCATTTAGTATATGGGCAGGAGGCCGTATTGCCATGGGAAATTACGGCCGGTTCAAGATGGATAGAGTTTCAGAATGAGTTAACTGCTGAAGAATATACAGCACTAATGAGCGACAATGTGGAAGACATTACAGAACTCAGGCTTTGGTTGCTGGAAAAGATCAAAGAAAATAAGGCCAAGGTAGCCCGCGCGTACAACAAAAAGGTTAAACCGAAGGAATTTCAAGTTGGGGATTTAGTGTGGGAAGCGGTGCTACCATTGGGGACTAAGGATGCGGCATGTTGTAAATGGTCTCCGAATTGGCACGGGCCTTATAGAGTTGATCAAGCTCTGCCAGGGAATGCGTACATGCTCGAAGAATTGGATGGGGTGAAATTTCCGGTGGCTGTCAATGGTCAGCATCTCAAGAAATATTTCCCGAGCATGTGGGAAGATGAGTAATGAAGCCGATGTAAGGCATTAGGCTGTGGATTAGCCCAATTAGGGTATTTATGAGGGAAGCCGATGTGATACATCAGGCTACAAGTGGATATAGTCGAGTACTTTGTGACACCTCAAGTTGGCCTGATCGGTATCTCGTGGTATACTAGACTGCAGGTTAGCATCTATCGGGTACTTTGGAAGCCAGTGCAATGCATCAGGCTGTAAGGTGGGACGAGATAAGCAAGCCAGATCCATAAAGAAAAAAGCAGCGCCAGTCCGTGCATAGGGCTGAAGGTTGAACAGCCGATGTTAAACCATCGACTTTAGGAGCAATAATCGGGCCTTGCAAATCTTGGGTCTTGATAAAAGCAGAGAGGATGATTGCAGATGTCTCTTCATCTTAAAAGAACAGGTTCGACTTCTTTGCGGGGTTTTTGGGGTTCTTATATTTTTTGGCCTGATTGGGGGTCGAGATTTAACAGCAGGCAAAGAAGTCGACTGCGGAGTACTCTTGTTATTAACGAGATCATGTGAAGGGTATTTGAGTTCTTGGGATTTTTTATCTCCTGTTATTAATGAGATCATTTGAAGGCTACTCGAGTTCTTGGGATTTTCTTATCCAGAATAAAGAAAGTTTGAGATTGGATTCGGCAATTCAGGAAAAGTGGCCGATGCGATGCCATCGGACTTTAAAAAATTGGATTTTTAAACATTGGATCGCTGAAACAAAAGGGTTCATTTACAAGAAATTATGGCAAAAAAAGCCGATCTACCGGCTATGCGCACGACGGAGGAAGACCCTATGAACTACCACTAGTAAGTCCCTAAGATCTTGCGGCATTTGTACGGGGGGGACGCGCTGGTGTCATCGCCGCTGCTCCCATCATTGCCGCCAGTGCTATTGCCGTCGCCACCATCATCGCTGGTATCATCGCTGGCATCCCCGGTGTCTTCTGAAGTCGACGATCCACCACGCAAGAATCCTCCTGCTACTCAGTCGTCGTTGGTGGAAGTCTCCTTGGCATCTTCTTCTAAGAAAGAGAGGAAATCATCATCCCAGGAATCTTCATTGTCGTCTTCGTCCAGGTCCCCATGAAGGAGAATCTGGAGGTCTTCATCGTTGGTTAGTGGCTCATCGTCCTCTGACCAAGTGCTGTAGTCCCACTCCTCTGCGTCCCAATGCAGAGGAGCGAGAGGTTCATATGAAGCTATTGGATTGAACTTTGGCGTTGCCTCTCTGGAGGTGTTGGAATCAGGAGAAGTGATGGAGATTATGGAATAAAACGAAGGGGAATTGGAGGGAACAAAGGAAAAAGAAGCCATTGTCAGGGGATGCAGAGTGTGCTGATGCGACTAATGCACGGGGAAAGAAGATGGGTAGAAACAAATCCGCCGATAATAATTTATAAAGGCAGAGATGGAAGGCGAAGCGGCGTTATCGCGATTCCTGAGGAAGAAGTCGAAAGGTCGCGTCCAACGGCATTGGAAGGCAGCGCGCGCGTACAGGCCTTGGAAGTCGAAGGGCCGCATCTAATGGTATGGAAGCGGTATGAGCGTGCACAAGTCTAAGAAGTCGAGGAGGCAATGGTTTCGGAATAATCATTGCCAAAACCAGGGGGCATGTGTTATCGCCTTAATTTGACTGGGCCAAGGGATGGGCCGAAAGCAACATGGGCTGAAAGAAATCATCGTAATGGTCTGCAAATCGGCATCTGTGTGAACGTGTCAAGGGCCAGGGTGGCCGTGTATCTAAGGATAGTTTAAAAAGAGTAAGTTAGAGATTGTGCTGTAATCAGCTAGGGTTAGTTAGAAAAGATCAAGTCTCCGGACTATAAATATGTATCGTGAGATTCAATAAAGGCAGAATCAATCATTCACAACAAGCTCTCGGCGCATCGCCACCATGTTTTGCTTGCTGCTCGTAATCGTTTAGCTGCTCTTGTATGCGATCTCGGGTGCAAGGGCAGCGCCTTGTTCTGTTATCGCTTAGTAGATCTAATCTGTTATGATAGTTCTTTGTGTTACAAGGAATTGGTTTAATATCTGTATGATTAGGCCCTTCAAACGGGTTGAATGTTCCGGCTGCATGTTTGGTGCCTTATGGTAACCTGACGAGGGATTGTTCCGAGAATCGACTTGTTAAGTTGGTTTTTAGGCCTCCTTTTGGGTTAGCATGTTGTTATCTTTCATGTTCGTTAGGCTTAACCACGTGTAGGATGTTTCGGTCATATGGTGAAAGCTTTTACTGTCGCAGATTTGATTAGCCTGGCAATTACAGAACATGCTTTTATTCTCCTATCGGATTCATATGAAGCATTCGTATGTTTAGTAGATTCGATCTATTAAATGTAGCAATCGGCTTGTTTCACCCGATTCTGACAGGTACCCGAAGGTCCAATCTAGTACAATGATTCCGTCGGCTTCTTTGGCTGATCTGGGGATCGTTGTCAGAGCCGATCATGGCTCGGACTAATGTTTAATTTGGCTGTGTTTGCAGGAAAATAGCTGATGAACGGTTTCTACACCTTCCTGATCAGGTATAGGTCAGGTGGCATGCCCAGCACTTCACCAAGCCAAGGCGTATGCCGGACTTCTGGGCCGTTGACCGAGGGACCGGGACCCACCAGCAGCCCCGGAAGCCTCCCGGCTCCTCGTGTTGCCTGTCGCTGCTCACCGGTGGGTTTTCACCGACAACAAGTAGTCGAACAGATATAGAACTAGTCGTAAACTAGTAAAACTCCTTGCCATGGGAGCGAGGCCCCTTCAGTAACATAGTGTAAGAGTCGAAAACTTGTAATATGTTACTAGAAATAAGGGAGCGAGATCCCTTCAACAAACTTGCGCATAGTACCACTCGTAAACCAGTAAAATGGAGTTGTACTGGAAGTATGAGCGCAACGCCCCTTCAGTAACCTAAGATACTAGTCGAAAACTAGTAATTAGTTACTGGAAATATGGGAGCGAGGCCCCTTCAGCAAACTTGCGCGTAATACCAGTCGTAAACTAGTAAAACGGAGTTATACTGGAAGTATGAGCACAAGGCCCCTTCAGTAACCCAAGATACTAGTCGGAAACTAGTAATTAGTTATTGGAAGTATGGGAGCGAGGACTCTTCAGCAAACTTGCGCGTAATACCAGTCGTGAACCAGTAAAACAGAGTTGTACTGGAAGTATTAATCTCCATGCACCAATAGAAGATGCCCCAGTTGATCAAGGATGAAAACGGCGTAGATGCTCGATATGCCAAGAATTAGGAACCTTCTGGCCATCAGGGTACTGTAAGCAATAAGATCCAGGGCCTATAACCTTGTGCACAATGAAAGGCCCTTCCCATCGTGAGTTAAGCTTGTGTAGCCTGGTATCATCCTAGATTCATCGAAGAACCATATCTCCAACATTGAAAGAGCGTCGTTGAACGTTCCTATCATGGTAACGATGAACTCCTTGTAAGTAGCGGGCCGATTGGAACAAGACATTGCATTTGACTTCCTCAGCCAAGTCAAGCTCGAGATGTCTTGTGGTGTCAGCCTCACCTTCTTCAAACATCTCCAGTCGTGGAGACTTCCACATCATGTCAGCTGGTAATATAGCTTCAGACCCGTATACCAGAAAGAAAGGTGACTGTCCTGTGGCTTTGCTTGGTTGTGTGCAAAGCCCCTAAACTATTGATGAGATCTCATCAATCCACTTGCCGCCCTTTTTGCTGTTCTTGTCATAGAGTCTTTTCTTCAGTCCATCAAGAATTAAGCCATTGGCGTGCTCAACCTGGCCGTTGGCCCACAGGTGAGCCACTGAAACATATTTGACTCCAATGAAACTGCGTTCACAAAAGTCCCAGAACTGATGTGAGTGGAAATTGGATTCCAGATCTGTAATGATAGTGTTGGGGAAGCCAAAACGATGTAAGATGTCGCAAATGAAAGTAACCACTCGATCCGCATAGAGCGTTGCGATTGGCTTGAACTCGATCCACTTGGTAAACTTGTCGATGGCAACCAACACGTGTGTGGAACCTCCTAGCGCAGTTGTTAGGAGCCCTATCATGTAAGGACCCTAGCATGCAAATGGCCATAAAGGTGGTACGGTGATGAGGTCATGAGCTGGGACATGAGTGCTTTGGCATCTGCCAAAGCAGTCAGCCAGTAGAAACCAGATCGAAATGCCTTGCCGAGTAGTGTGCGAGAAGCCACGTGGTTCTCTTGGAGTATCTCTTTGCCCTCCTCCATGCTGACACACTTCATGATTATGCCTGATGCTGATCCATGCTTGTATAGGTTACCCCTAACTAGAACATACCCTTTGCTACACCTTAGGATGCGAGTAGCTTTAGCACTTTTTGGTTTGATGCCGAGGGGTAGTTTGTGCTCCTGGATATAGTTTATGAAGGCCACCCTCCAGTCGACCTTGATCAACAAGACCTCTCGGTCAGGTTCCTTGGGACCTTGAGCGATGGAAGGCCACCCCACAGTGTTGTCGCGAATCGCATGGTGAATTTTCAACCTTGAGAACTTGTTCTCGAGCTTGCGTACTTCCATAACGTTTGCACCCATGGTGTCCTTGTTGATGTTCCACTCCTTGTTGACTTGTTGAGCCACCAGTAAGGAGTCACCGTAGACGAGTAGTCGCTTGATGCCTAGGGAGACTACCAGGAGTAGCCCATGCAATAATGCCTCGTACTCAGCTTCGTTGTTAGATACCTCGAATAGTATTTGGAACATGTACTTAAGCTGTTTTTGTCTCGGACTGATGAAAAGTACTCCGGCGCCACCGCCACCGAGCTTGAGTGAGCCGTCAAAGTACATGACCCAATGCTTTGGCTGGTTGGTTGGGGCTTCCACCTGGTTTTCTCGCCACTCTACCATAAAATCAACTAGTGCCTGCGACTTGATAGTTGTCCAGGGCTTGAAGTCGAGTGTGGGGGCTCCTAGCTCCATGGCCCCCTAGAGATGCGCCCGGTAGCATCCCAATTGTGGAGGATATCCGCCAATGGGAAGTCAGAGACCACCAGATATTGTATGCATCAAAATAGTGGCTAAGCTTCCTAGAGGTGATGACTATACCGTAAAGTAGTCTCTGAATTGTCGGGTAACGAACCTTGAATTAGAGAAGACTTCGCTAATGAAGTAGACTGGTCACTGCACCTTGAAGGCATGGCGTTCCTCCTATCGTTCCACCACAATTGCCGTATTGACAAAGTGAGTAGTCACGGTGATGTAGAGTAGCAGATTCTCTCCTGGTTGGGGAGCTGTCAGGATGGGTGGCGACTGCAAACGGTGCTTGAGATCTTGTGAAGCGTCCCTCCATCAGGGAAGACCAAAAAGTGTTGCTTTATCAGTCCCAAGAGGCTGATAACACTTTTATTACATCAGATGGTACATCACCGTACAACTCTGCGCGGTAATGGGCAGTGAAGCGCCACTATCGCGAGGATTACAACTAAAACCCACACTACTATACTAGCTACGAAAAGAGGATCATCAGAGTCTTGCGCCATGCGGAGTTCCAGCGGTGGCCTTAACCACAGCCAAGACTGGGTGCAGGACGAAACCCTACTCGATGTCTTCGGGGACGTAGTCCGGGTCTTCCACTGTAAAAGTAAGAATGGGGTGAGTACGAACGTACTCAGCAAGTCCAATCACACCCACGGAGGGGGGTTATAACAGAGAACAATGCACAGGACAGTCCAAGGAAAAGGTCAGGGTTCACTTTCAGAAACTCGGTTATATGCAAAGGTTCGTTTAAAACGATTTTCCAAAACAAGCTTCTAAGTATCGAGGAGCACACGATATTGATCCACACAGGATCCATGTTTTAAGCTGCCACCGGACTCCCCGTCCGCCGTAGCACGCGGCACAACTGCCGGGCACTTTCCAAACAACCCACACCAACCCGACCATTCCCGGAGAGAAACACTAGTTATGTGACCACACCATAACTTGCCCAATACCATGGGCACGGCTATTCGAATAGATTTTCAACTCTGCAGAGGTGTGCAACTTTACCCACAGGTGGGGTACCACAGCACGAACACCTTAGTGACGGTGCAGATCCCATCAAAGCCCTTACCCACCTTAGCTAGACCTGGCTAGCCACGATCTATCAAGGGGTCATTCGACCTATCACCGAGGTTTAACCGGGGCATAAGTCACACAGAGCTTATCCCGTCTCCTTGATCACTCGTTGCTCCCAGCTCTCCTGATGGCTATCAGACTAACTAGTGGGGTTAGGCTAAGCCGTTGCCCATACAACGGTCAAGTGGTTTGCACGACAGGAAGCTAGGTGAGACGACACATCAACTCGGTCCTTAGGGGTGACAAGATGGATATCTCCCTTCCTCGCTCAACCACATAGGTACGAGCACACCAACGGCAAATCACATAGAAATGCCATCCATCCCGTCTAACTTATCTTTCAAAACCACATTTTATCCCTTCCCACACGCACACACACACTTTCTTTATAAAACCAGGTGGTCAAGGTATGGTTATCACAAACAAGGGTGGCTATCCTACCATGCTTTCAGCGAGCAAAACCATGCAATTTTAGAAAACCAGCCACGGGGTTGTGTTTATAAAAACTAGGACAGAAACATGCATCAAAGGGCGGGATTAAACTTGCCATCATCAAACCCTTGCGGGAGGTCCTGATCGAAGCACTGTCCTTCGGGTTCGGGGTCGCAGAACTGGTCCTCGTTTTCTTGGTCACGGTCGGGACCTTCCTCGTTCACTCCGTGTCCTAAGACGCAAACAAACAGGCATACAATCAAGCGAACGAACTAAAAGCTTTTATCGTTGAGCTTGAATCGGAAATAATTTAGTTACAGAGATAGGGGCAATACTTTTGGGTGGTTTCTTAATGGCATGGCTATAACTATACTGGAAAGGGTGTGGTAAAGTTTCGGGTCGATCGGAGGTCGTTTGGCGCATAAAATGACGAGGTGAAGGGGGTTTCAGGGGCTAAACAAGGGTCTAAGGGTTTATTCGTGATTATCCGAAAAGAGTAAGGACCTCTTCGTGAATTCTAGAATCATTAGGGTCACGACAGGAAGTGTGGGGGGGCCTATTTGAAAATAAGTTTATATAGTGGAGGGGTCTAGTTTGGGAAATGGCAAAGGGAAGGGGTTCTTTTTGCAAAGGGTCTAAAGGGTGGAGGGGTTTTTAACTGGATAGAAGGGAAGGGAGGGGCCTAAGGGCAAAATCGCCCCCCTTCTTCCTCCCCTTGCCAGCAGGAAACAGAGGAGGGGAGGGGAGGGGAGGCGCCGGTCAAATCCCGGCGGCCGGGGCTCGGGGGCGGCTCGGGGTTGAGGGGAAAAGGGAGAGGGGAAGGAGGGGATCCCATCCCCGACCTCACCTCGGGCTGGGGTGGAGCAGGGAGGTGTGCCCACGGCGAGCGGCGGGCGGTGGCAGAGCCACAGGCGGCGGCGGCCAGGGCGATGGTGGTCGTTGGGGCTACGCGGGGACCCTATTTATAGACCGGGGAAGGCGGTGGAGGGGTGGTCGCGACGGTGGCCGGTGCGGGGCGCCATTAATGGCGCCTCGGCCGCTTGTTGGCGTCGCGACACGGCGTGCGGCGAGGGCGTCGAGGCGGCGTTGGGCACGTGGGGCGGGCGCTGTGCGGCACAGGGTGACGGCGCGAGCGGCGAGGTGGGGCGCCAGCGGCGGCGGGGCGGCGAGTCGTGCAGCGCGTGCGTGCCGCGGTACGGCCGTGCGCGTGCGCGTGCGCGGTTCGGCGGTGTGCGCGCGTACGGCGGCGTGCGCGGCTGGGGAACGGGGCGACGTGGCTGGGGCCGGAGGCCGGGCGGCGTGGCGTCGTGGGACCGAGCGCGCGCGTGCATGCGCGGCGCGGCGAGCGGCGCGGCGTCACGGGGCGCGGCAACGGAGGACGGCGCGGCGCGGCGCACGGTCACGCGCTGCGCGTGCGCACGTCGTGGCGTGGCCGGGGTGAGGCAGGTGCACGGCCTGGGGGGGCGTGCGGGCTCGCGGCAGGGGAAGCCGGGAAGGAAAGAGAGAAGGAAGGAGAGGGAAAAGAAAGAAGAAAGGAGAAAGGAAAAAGAAGAAAGGGAAAGAGAAAAGAGAAAGAGAGATTGGGAAAAAGAAAAGAAATGGGAGAGGGAAAAAGGAAGAAGGGGAGAGAGAGAGGGGGGGGCGTGTCGGCGCCGGTCGCGGCGGCGACCGTGGCCGGTCGGCCACGCGCGCGCGGGATTCTCGCGCCGCGCGAGAAAGGAATCGCGCCGGCGCTAATCGTGGCGGATGATCGCGCGCGGCGGCAGGCCTCCGAGCGGCGCGGAATGGGACGGCGATAAGGTTTAGTGTCGGTCAGAAGGGGTTAGGGCTAGGGTTGACGACGAGTGGTTTTTAATTGAAACACTCTAGCGTGTGATTTAGTTTGGTGAATTTTCAGGGCGTCACATCTTGTAGCGCCTGGTTTGCCTCCTTGGTCCACTGGAACTTGTCGTGGAGCTTGAGCAATTTGAAAAAGGGTAGTCCCCTTTCTCCAAGTTGAGAGATGAATCGATTCAAAGCTGCCATGCAGCCTGTGAGCTTCTAGATGTCCTTAATCGTCCTTGGAGCATCCATGGCTTTGATGGCGTTCATCTTCTCTGGGTTGGCTTTAATTCCTCACTGACTGACAATGAACCCGAGTAGTTTTCCTTGAGGCATGCCAAAGACACACTTTATCGGGTTAAGCTTCCATCAAAACTTCCGCAAGCTATTGAATGTGTCCTCAAGATTGGTGATGAACTCATCATGGGATCTGGTCTTGATGACCACATCATCCATGTAAACTTCAACGTTGTGGTGTAGGTGGTCCGCGAGGCACAGTTGGATGGCCCATTGATAGGTGGCTCCAGCGTTCTTCAACCCGAATGACATTGTAGTGTATGCATATGCTCCAAAAAGGGTGATGAACGCCGTTTTAATCTGATCTTCCTTGAGAGCTATCTGGTGGTAGCCCGAGTAGCAGTTGAGGAAGCAGAGCAAGATGTAGCCAGCCGTGGAGTCGATGACTTGGTCGATGCGTGGGAGTGTTTATTGAGATCAGTATAATCGACACACATCCTCCATTCATTATTATTCTTTTTCAAGACTAGTACAGGGGTAGCTAACCACTCGGGGTGGTACACTTCATTAATTAAACCAACCGCGAGTAGATTTGCTAGCTCTTTCCTGATGGCCTCCCTTTTGTCGGGGGCGAAGCGCCGTAGTCGTTGCTTCTTTGGAGTGGCTTTAGGGTCGACTTTTAGGCAATGCTCGATCAACTCCTTAGGCACCCTTGGCATATCTGCTAGTTTCCACATGAATATGTCACGGTTAGCACTAAGGAAGCTGACAAGCGCGCTTTCCTATTTGTCACCTAAGCCGTCCCCGATAAAAGCAGTCCTGGACGGGTCACCTTCTTGCAGCTGAATGGCCTTGATGCCGATGTCGCTGGGGTTGGGTTTAACCCTCGACTGGCTAGGCCACTGGTTGGAGATCTCCATCTCTGAGTTGGTCAGCTTTTGCGCAGCCGCGAGTACTTTTGAAGATGGCACTGGCACGTGTGATGTCGTGGCGTAATTGATTCCTTCCTGATCGCAGTCGTACGACTTCTTCAGGTCACCACGGAGTGTGAGTATGCCTATCTTACCTGGCATTTTAAGTAACAGGTAGACGTAGTGGGGCACGGCCATGAATTTGGCTAGTGCCGGTCGGCCAAGGATAACATGATATGACGAGTCGAAATCCGCCACCTAGAACTTGATGTACCTGGTGCGGTAGTTATCATTCGTTCCGAAGGTGACTGGCAGGACCACTGACCCGAGTGGTGTAGAAAGGAGCTTTGTTAGGAGTGAGCATCTTGGATATGTCTAGACCCATCTTCTTTAGAGTACTCGTGAAAAGGAGGTTGAGGCTGCTCCCACCGTCGATGAGTACTCGGGTTAGTTGTGAGCCCACCACGATAGGGTCTAGAATGAGCGGGAATTTTCCTGGCTTGGAGAAGCTGGTCCATTGATCATCCCTAGAGAAGGAGATCAGGACCTCACTGTATCTCAAAGGCCTTGTCGTGGCTGGCTCCACAAAGAGTATTTCGCGCAGGGTCAACTTCTGTGCACGCTTGAAGGGGAATCCACCGTCTCCGCCGAAGATGACGTTGATGATGTTCTTCGGATCCTGGAAGTCTTGAGCCCCTGACTTGTCACCTTCCTCATCATCCTCCTCATCCTTTCACTTTCCTGCTTGAGGGAGGGGTGGTGCATTAAGTGACTTGCAGATGGTGACGCACTCGAAGAGCGTGTGTCACGACTTCGGGTGTATCGGGCGTTGTTTGTGCATGACTTTCTCGACTTGTGTGTCATTGTTCCCCGGCTTCTTGCCACGCGGATTGCGCTTGACAACCGTGACTTCTTGGTCTGGCTTGCGCTTTTGAGTGTTCCCCGAGCGGTTCCGCTAGCTCTTGTCAAAGTGGCCATTGCCATTGCTTTGCTTGTCATTATTGCGCTTGGGGAAGCGGTTGTTCTCCTCGTCCTCCTAGTCAGCCCACCATGCCATCATGTCACACAGCTCCACGGCACTAGTTGGGCGATTGCGTCCGAAGTCGTGGTACGTGTGTTTCGAGAAGAGCCCATTCTGGAAGCAGCGGATGACGTCCTCGTCAGTGATGTTGGTGATGGTGGTGCGTGTCTCAAAGAAACACCGGCTGTAGGACCTTAGGGTCTTGTTCATCTCTAGCTTCACTTGGGACAGATTCGAGTGCCCGCTTTGATCATGGATCCTTGGAAGTTGTCAACGAAGGCCCTCTTGAGGTCCTCCCACGAGTCGATGGAGTTTGGCTTGAGGCTTTCAAGCCACGTGAGGGGTGCGGACTCCGGAGCCACCGGGAAGTAGAGAGCTTTGGTGGAGTTGGATCCTCCTGAAGCTTCAATAGCAATGGAGTAGCATCGAATCCACTGGCGTGGGTCCTGGTTACCATCGTACTTGGGGATTTCGGCTGGTTTGAACTCCTTTGGATAAGAGGGCTGCTTCTGTGATGGCGCCAATCGGCGTACGTACTCCCAATCCACGACTGCTACAAAATTGTTGTTTAGATCCCTTTGTTCACAGGTGTGATTCTGCGCATTGCGCCTGCGCTGGGTGCGCTTGGTGTTCTTCACCCGCTGGATTCTTCGATGCTCCTCGTCTTCATCCTGGGGAGCATCAGCTGTGGGCTCGTCAGCTGAGATGTTCGCAAGTTGCTCGTTGTCATATTGGGGGTCCAGCTCGACGTCCTCCGCGTTGCGAAGGGAGGCCATGCAGACATGACAATCCGGTGAGTGGTTAGCCATAAGGCTGTACTCGAGTAGCTATGTGCTACTTTCTCCCTCTTTCACGATGGGAGAGAGAGGTTTGCCCTCCTGGAAGGGCAGTTCCTGCATGAAGGCCACAAGGTAAACCCTTCTAGTACACGAAACGGCCTTGCGGCATTGATGTTATGGTTAAACCCAGATGGCTGCCCAAAAACAATTCGGTGTGGCCATCGGGATGCGAGTGGTTTTCAAGAGCAGGGGCCACCCAACAGGTGGTGGAGCCCTTGTCTCTGAGTCCTCCTTGGAACTGGCTTGAAGGTATAGTACTGAACGAGGAGTACGCTTAGTTACAGTCCCAGTAGTTGTCAAAAATGGGGGGCCCCCGGCAAGCGGTGGCTCCCACGTCCTTGAGCTTTAGTAGCAGATCCAAATCCTCCAAGTCGAAGGAGGACTTAGATTGAGTGGTATCTGCAGATTGGTTGGAGTCCGATCTGACTAGATCCGATGCATCACGAGTGGAAGTCGCGTCGTAAACGAACTTCTTTTCGACCTGCAGGGCCAAATCGGGAAGCAACATCTCGTCAAGGTTGTCGATGAACTCGCCAAGATCGCTGCTTCGAGTTGATGAAGAGGCCTCCGGCTCCCTGGAGTTGGCTAGGTGGCTGTTGAAGCCACCCAAACCGTTGGCAACAAAGATCTAAGAGCCGAAGATGAAACTTGTGCCCTCGTCGGGCACAATGCTGGTGAAGTTGAAGAATGCCATCAAATTCTTTGGTGGATGCTCGATGAACGCCCCTATCTGGCATGCCAGCTATTGGTGTTTTACCGCCATGCCCATCGAGGGATACCCCTGAGGTCGTGAGTTCGTAGGTAGGGTGTCACCGAGATCTAGAACTCGACGGTGCAAGGAACACATGGTTTAGACAGGTTCGGGTCGTCGAGAGCGTAATACCGTACGTCCTGTGAGGTTTATATTGCCTTTTATGGTGATTGTCCCTCAGGGTGTCCATGTCCTCCCTTATATAGTCTTAGGGGACAGGTTTACATGGAAGTCCTCGTCGGGTACAAACCCAAGAGTCCTACCCGAGTACTTCTCGGGTAGTTTCCTACCGTGTCTGACTAGTTTCACTACTATACGAGTAGTCCTACTGCACTACGACTAGTTACAACAGATGTAGGGTGTAGGCCATGCCTCTTCCTGTATCCTAGGAGAAGTACACCACGTGCACAGTCCCGTGTGCCCGGGTCTGATAGTGTCCTCGACATGGAATGACCCTAAGACTTCTCACCATCCTCCTGTTGCCACCAGCGATATCTTCTCCGGCATCGACTGAGTCGACCAAGGTATCGTAGAGTGCATCAATCTCGCAGAAACCACCCTTCAGCGCATCAACCCCAGGGAGCTGAAGGCATTCGATCATAATTTTGATGACTTCATCAGCAAACTCAAAACCCCAGACCAAGTCCAATTCAGTCTGAGGCGGTCTTACCCAAGACCCTCATCGCATTGGAAGAGGACTTCGATCACCTACTACAACTCAGAGAAGAAGAAGCCACCAGACGTCGGGTGGCTACCGTTTATGACAACCATTCGGATTCAGGTACTCATGCAACACCTATAATAGGCAGCCACCAGAGTCTGGCAAGAGGATCAACTCGGTCAGGCAGGATCGAGCATTGGAACAGCAGAAAGCCCTCCAAATTTCTCGAATCAAGCCCACCACGATCCATTATCGACTCTGGTGAACTCCCATTCCAAGAAGGCAGATCTCTCGCTTCTTCCGACGATGAAGAAGGTTGGGCTGCTAGTACCAAACACTTCACACCAGATCATGAGGTATTAATGATTCATGTCGACAAAGATAGTGAAGGATCGGGTACGTTCAATTTGACGACTACTACATCAACGATGACGACTACATCTCCGACACACCCGGTCCAGACCCAGATGTAGCGGGGTGTCACACTCGGTCTTGAAAGGGGAACCGAATGTATCTCATATGTGTGCCATTATCAAGTTCCACATATATGATAAACAATACAAGTGTATATCCGAAATAATGTCATAATGAGAGTATATCATAGTACTTTATTACATGATTGAAAGTCTTACTTAAGCAGATAAGTAAACGTTTATAACTAGCAGCGAACTTCAACTTCACATGCAGATGATAGGGAGACATACGCCTAGTACTCTTCGACATCTTCAGGAAACTCCGGACAATTATCTTGTTCTGAGCAGCATTGGTTTTAAGTAAAACAAGCGTAAGTACATCTATGGTTGGTACTCAGCAAGTGGAGTAAATTATATGACATGTAAAGCCAAAATCAAGGAAAAGCTGACATGGTTTGATGGCGATAAGCATTTTTAGTTGATCAAGTTTTATTTAGCAAGCTTTAACTAAATGTAAGTATATACCAACCCTTAAATAAATAAGAGATACAAGATATCAACAACAAATAAAAAACATCAATTTAGATCATCTTCAAGTTCAATTATCATGTGAGGGTCCAAGCCTCTCTTAACCGTGAGCACGGTTGATATATCAGTTTTTACTCTGTAGAGGTTGTACACTTTACCCACAACTCGTGTTTCCCTTGATGCCCAGGTTTGCAAGGCCCTTAAACACTCGCAAGATGAGTGAGGGATTCACTATGAGGCCTTTATAAGATTCCATAACTTATGACAATTCGCTAGGGTTTTAAGTCAAAGCGCTCATAACCCTCCCTAATGAGGCAGACGCCTTAACCACGATCATATCATACCCTCAAGAGGACCGAGCTATGCCCCAACGATGCAACCCCTCTTTCCCTTTCAGTAAGATTATCATAAGCTAAAGTTTCTAATTAATTAGCCAAGACCAGAGCCATGTAGTATTGTGGTTGCACTGTTTTCCTGGGTGATTCTCCATGTTCCAATTAATGCAATGATCTTTAAGTTATCACCAATAAAGTATTCCAAAACATGAAGTTAAACAAGTGTAGCATGATTTTCAGGTTATCCAAACAAAGGTTAAATAAAAGCAACTAGCGTAGCTACAACATAAATATAATGACCCAAGTTTAATCAAGGAAATTCAAAAGAAACTAGGCACATCCTTAGTTTGGGATCCATCATATTCTAGACATATGCATGCATATAAAGTAAATGTGTGTATTTATAAAGTTATTGGGACTGGAATATGATCAAGGATCACTTGCTTTCATCAAAGAATTGCTGCTGCTCGGGAACGTCTTCAAAGCTTGGCTCTTGCGGACCCTCGAACTGCGCACCGTCTATCGTAACACACAAGTACATACAAACAAACAATACAATAAATAAGAAACAGTACACCAAATAATATAAATAGAGCAAAACAACACTATAAAGCTACTGTATATGTCGCAAGGGTCGCGTGAGTGCGAGAATCGATGAAAACGGAGTTAAAACGGAGAAGTTATGGCTAAAACATGATTCCAGGGCTTATTTCTAAAAGTTTTGAATCTAGAAGGGCTCTGGACAAATAAATGAAGGGCTAAAACATAATTAAACCTTAAATCTAGGATTTATATTGAAAAACAGAAAGGCTAGGGACTGTGGGTTCTATTTTAGAAAAGGAAAAGGGCCTATTCAGAAGAAAAATGATCAATTCATGAATACTTTTGAACTACCGTGGACCGCGGGTTGATTCCTATATAACTCAGGGGCTAATGTGCAAAATACCCTAGGTTTGACCGGTATCGGGTTTACTTGACTCGGGTTAGATTAGAGTTGGATCGGGACCCAACTTTTCCGTCCATGCACTGTTTTGAGCTTGGACTGCATAGGAAGGACGCGGGCGTTATGGGGAACTCATCTAAAGGCTCAGGTTGGCGAGGCGGGGGCTGGAGAGGGGCGCACGGCGATGGTGCACGGCCGCGAAGCTCCATCGAGGAATCGGGTGCGCGGGAAGACACAGAAGAGGGGGAGAAGGGGCCGGTGAGGGTCCTCACTGCAACGTAGAGCTTCAGCGGTAGCTGGCGGCGGTAGTGGAATGGCAAGGTGATGGCTGCGGCAGCAATGGCGGCTGCGGCTAGGGCTTCGAGATCGAGAGGCGGCGGCTGCGGGTTTGATGGCTCTAGGGCATGGGGCGGCGCTTTAAGTAGGGCGGCCACGGGCCTTGGCGTGCGGGCCGAGCGACGCACGGCGGGGCAGCCGTGCCGTGCCGCGGCCGGACTCGGGCTCGAGCCTGAGTCTGGCTCGAGGTCGGGGATGACCCCAACAGGTGGGGTCTGTGTGTCAGCGAGAGAAGGGGGAGGGGGAAATGGAAGTAGGCTGCACAGGCGGACTGGGCCGGGGAAAGAGAAACTGGGCCGCACGGAGGAAGAAGGAAAGAAGGAGCTGGGCTGGGCCACAAGGAAGAAAAGAGAGAGGGAAAAAGAAAAGAGAGAGTGGGCCGGGCCCAATTAGAAAAAGAGAGAGAAAAAGAATTGCATTCAAATGTATTTGAATTTGAACTTGAAATTTAAATTCAAATAGAAGACAAACAATAAAACAATGCAATACGGCATGAAATGCACAAAACCTATATTTCCTTATATTTCTTTTTATGGTTAAGTAAATTACTATTAATTCACGGTAAATGCTCTAAAATCAAAATAATGGAATAAAAACCTTATGGATCCTAAAAGAAATCTAGCAAAATTTATTTAGGGTTCTAATTTGAAAATTAGGGTGTTACAAACCTACCACCCTTAAAAGGAATCTCGTCCTCGAGATTCGGCTGGGCTAGCAAAGAGCTGGGCAAATTCTGCCTCTAACTCGTCCTCTCATTCCCAAGTAGCCTCATCCTCTGCATGGTGACTCCACTGAACCTTACACATCTGTATTCTCTTACTTCGGGTGATTCTCTCCAATGTGTCCAGGATTTTGACCGGGTACTTCGTGTAAGTCAAATCATTCTATACATTCAACTCCTCCAGTGGCAACTGTTCCTTTGGTACCCTCAAACACTTCTTCAACTATGATATGTGGAACACGTCGTGCACATCTGACAGTCGCGCAGGTAGCTCTAGCTGGTAAGCCACCTTGCCTTTCCGTTCCAAGATCTTGAATGGGCCAATGTAATGAGGTGACAACTTCCCTTCGACCTTGAATCTGCGCAAACCTCTGATAGGTGACAGTTTCAGATACACAAAGTCTCCTTCTTCAAAAGTTAACTCCCGTCGTCAAGAATCTGCATAACTCTTTTGCCTTGATTGAGCCACTTTCAGATTCTCAAGGACAACCTGTACCTATCTTCTGGCCTCTTTAATGATCTCAGGTCCGAACAACTGACTTTCACCTATCTCACTCTAATACAACAGAGTTCTGCACTTCCTTCCATACAATGGCTCAAACGGTGCCATCTTCAAATTGGCCTGATAACTGTTGTTGTAAGAGAACTCTACAAATGGCAAACTCTTATCGCAACTGCCTCCATATTTTAGGGCACAAGCCCTAAGCATAACCTCTAATACCTGGTTTGTCCTTTCTGTCTACCCATCAGTCTGCGGATGATAAGCCAAGCTGAAATTCAACTTCTTGTCCATTGACTCATGCAACTTCTGCCAAAACCGAGATGTGAACTGAGTACCTCTGTCTGACACTATCTTCTTAGGTATCCCATGCAAGCACACAATTCGGGAGATATATAACTCTGCTAATCGTGCCCCTGTGTAGGTAGTCTTCACTGGTATGAAGTGAGCTACTTTGGTCAAACGATCCACTATAACCCATATGGAATCATAACCATCTCATGTGCGTGGCAATCCCACGATGAAATCCATGCCAATTTCTTCCCATTTCCATTTGGGCACCTGCAATGGCTGTAACAAACCAGCTGGTCTCTGATGTTCTGCCTTGACCCTCTGACACACATTGCACAGTGCCACATGAGCTGCAACATCACGCTTCATGCCATACCACCAATATCTCTCCTTCAGATCCTGATACATCTTGGTACTGCCCATATGGATAGAATAACCTAAGTCATGAGCTTCCTGCAAAATTTTCTCACGAAGATGATCCACATCAGGCACACATATCCTCTTTCGGAACAACATAGTTCCATGTTCATCTTCTGTGAAGTCAGGTGCCTTGCCTGCTTCTATCATCGCCTTTATCTCCTGAATCTTAGGATCCTCAAGCTGACCCTTCCGTATCTCTTCTGCCAGGGGCGGCTGGCGGCACTGGGCACCGGCTGCGAGAGTAGGCGGTAGCGGAAAACACGGGCTTGCCGGACTTGGCTGAAAACGGCCGTCCGTGCACTGTTTTGAGCATGGACTGCATAGGAAGGACGCGAGCATTACGGGGAACTCATCTAAAGGCTCGGGTTGGTGAGGCGGGGGCCGGAGAGGGGCGCATAGTGATAGCGCATGGCCGTGGAGCTCCAGCAAGGAATCGGGCGTGCGGGAAGAGAGAGAAGAGGGGGAGAAGGGGTCGGCGAGGGTCCTCAACGCAACGTAGAGCTTCGGCGGTAGCTTGTAGCGGTAGTTGAACGGCGAGGCGACGGTTGCGACGGCGACCGAGAGGCGGCGGCAATTGCGGCGGCGGCTAGGGCTTCAAGAGCGAGAGGCGGCAGCTGCGGGTTTGATGGCTCTAGGGCACGGGGCGGCGCTTTAAATAGGGCGGCTGTGGGCCTTGGCGTGCGGGCCCGGGTGACGCACGGCAGGGCGGGTGGGGTCCGTCTGTCAGCGAGAGAAGTGGGAGGGGGAAAGGGAAGCAGGTTGCGCGGGCGGACTGGGCCGGGGAAAGAGAAACTGGGCTGCATGGAGAAGAAGGAAAGAAGGAGCTGGGCTGGGCCGCGCGGGGGAAAAAAGAAGGGGAGGGAAAAAGGCCAAGTTGGGCTGGGCCGCAAGGAAGAAAAGAGAGAGGGAAAAAGAAAAGAGAGGGTGGGCCGGGCCCAATTAGAAAAAGAGGGAGAAAAAGAATTGCATTCAAATGCATTTGAGTTTGAACTTGAAATTTAAATTCAAATGGAAGACAAATAATAAAACAATGCAATATTGCATGAAATGCACAAAACCTATATTTCCATATATTTGTTTTTATGGTTAAGTAAATTACTATTAATTCACGGTAAATGCTCTAAAATCAAAATGATGGAATAAAAACTTTATGGATTCTAAAAGAAATCTAGAAAAATTTATTTAGGTTTCTAATTTGAAAATTAGGGTGTTACACGGGGGCATTCGGCCATGATGTTCTACCTATACATGTTCTCGACACTGTGGGAACCGCGAAGATTGAAGATGAAGATGACATCCAAAAAGAGCGGCATAAGCTCAGAAATGCCAAGCGTGCTGCGCATAGGTAGCGCGTACAAAAACATCAGCCTAGAAACCTCTAGGACTGCTCCACAAGCGACCTCCGCACTATCATCAACGCCGACCAGGACGCTTGCAATGTCATAATTGCCAGGCAGCAGGAGCGCGATGAGGTGGAGGCCTACAGCCCCACCAACTATCATATCCCCCTCGACTATCTGGGTACAACTCGGAATGCAAGCCAGAAGTTGGGGAAAAACCAACCCGAAGAAAGAAAACCCTCAGCTCGAAGGAACGATTCGAGGAGGCTCTCCACAAGCGATGCTCATGGCACCCGAAGAACAAGCATTTCACCTTCGAATGTCAAACCCTTTGGAGGGTCCTGGGAGCTCCACCGCTCGACAAAGACTATGAAGAAAGGCGACGGGACCATAAGAATAATGATTGATTCATAAATTAAGTACCCGATTCTAGGAGGTTTTCTAGGGGTCTTTTAGGTGTTTCGTTTGTTCAACCATTTGAGTCAGGGTCGCCATTTTTTTTTATTATTCGGGTTAATCATGACTTCCTCGCTATACTACTCTCAGACGTGCCCAATGAATATCTAGCCTAAGTAGTGCAACCTTTTTCTAGCCGATCTCTTGTCACAAATTCCTTATGTCACGAGCCTTTTTTACCAATGCTCAGGGGCTAAGGAAAGGGCCAGCGGGGATGGGCTCGGGAAAGAAGAAAATGATTCAATTTCTTTAAGGCTAAGCTCAGGGAACCCTATCACAGCCGAGCCATGTGATTACCAAAAGTGGTCACCTCATTTGGCAATGACTAGTGGAACCCGTTAATTAGCCAAATAAAGCATCTACATGATTATCTATCAAATACTTCCAGTAATGCTTAGTTTACTATTTCCCGATTAGTACTCTATGTTACTAATGGGGCCTCGCTCCCATACTTGCAGTAATGCTCCGTTTACTAGTTCCTGACTAGTACTCTATGTTACTGAAGGGGCCTCGCTCCCATACTTCCAGTAATGCTCCGTTTACGAGTTCCCAATTAGTAATGCTCCGTTTACGAGTTCCCAATTAGTACTCTATGTTACTGAAGGGGCCTCGCTCCCATACTTCCAGTAATGCTCAGTTTACTTATTTTTGACTAGTACTCTATGTTATTGAAGGGGCCTCGCTCCCATACTTCCAGTAACGCTCAGTTTACTAGTTCCCGACTATCAACACCGTCACTTGAAGATGTAGCACTCTACTCCATGGTGAAGCTTTGCTTCGGCTATAGTGCTTAGAATAAGGAGAGAGGGAGGGAGGGAGTAGTTCATACGAGTGCTGAGTTTCTCAGCACTCTACTCCAGCCATGTACCTCCTCGGATGCTAGCTTCCTCTGATATGAGTAAGTAAGTATTCATGATTCCTTCTTTGGTTTGTCGCTCCGTATTTATACGGAGTGTTGTAGTTTGCTACGGGTCGACATATGTAGTTAGACTATAGTAGTAACTAGTAGCATAGATGTGGTGTCTAGGTTAAGGGTGATCCTTCATTTGCCTTATATCCCATGGGTTGCTAGAGGTAGGCCATAGGCGGTGAAAGCTCTGTTGGTCCTTTGTAATCCTCCATATTTGGATATAACATAGAGCCGTTGGCCAGAGTCAACTGACCATATCAGGGGTAAGCTAGTGCCCGAAGCCAGTATTTTTATCCGAGAGATCGACCTTTAACTTATCTAAGTTCTATCCCTAGGAATCCTCTCTACGCTTCGCCTACCTTATCGTTGATGTCCTTGGATACTAGAGTCATTGATATACACAAACGTTCCCATAGATTCGATACCCTTGGAATACTCTGAGGTGAAAGCTACAATAGCATCCGTGCGCTTGCGGATTTAGTCGCATTCGTTAAAATACCCAACAGTTGCCCACCGTGCTGCATGCGGATCACCTGCAGCACCACCCCGACTCACCCACAGCGGCACAAGCAGTGGCACGTGGTGGCTCTTGCTTGTAGCAGGAGCACCAGAAGTGGTGGTACTTGCTCGTGGCAAGCCAGGGCGCGACCAAATGGGGGTGGTTGCGGATGGGGATGGGATCGGTTACGGTTTGGATTGGGCCAAGCAGGTCAGCCTAAGAAGGGCCCAAGCGTCTTGATCTTTTTTTATGAAGAACCCCCCTAAATAAATAAAAATGAGAAAAATATGTGAAACTTGTAGTTTAGACCCTAGTTTTAGTCCTTTCGAGAGTTTCTAACCGAAAACACCTAAAACTATTCAATTTTTATGACTGTTGAACTTTATCTTCTTATAGTATAACCCCTTTGTAAATTGATATAATTGCTACATTTGAACATAAATACAGTAAAATATTACCTTTAATCATTGAAACATGGTTTTAGGTATATGAGGTCTCTAATTTTTTGAAGCCCCTTTTGAGGCTCATATTTTGAACTTTTCTAGCATGGTTAATGAATATATAGCTCTAAAATTGAACCATTAATCCCTAAAGCTAGAAAATTATCTTTAATCATATAATGGTTTTAGATTTATAAACTCTTTCAATCTTGAAGAACCTTAGATATGCTAACCCCGAGAGAGTCATATTTAATTTATATTAATGGCAATTGTATGAATGGGGTAATAAATTTGCTAGGAAAATTCTGGGAAATTAATTGAAAAGTCTATTGAATATATTCACCAACCTTAATTAATTTTGCACTTGTTTCATGCATTTAAACACATGAAGTACTCCTCTTCAGTTGCATGAATAATGTATGTGTGACATGAAGTCCATTATTTCTAGAAGAAATGTAATACTGTTTTAATCTTAGCACCATATAATTTCTAGAAGAAATGCTATTTAACTCTGAAAGTTATTTTAGCTAACTGAATTCAATACATTTACTTCCCAAATGGCATTTTGATTTTACAATAGTAGTAAATTCTAAAGAAGTATCTCAGCTATTTGGCTTCATACATCACTTGAAGTTATGAAAATTTAATATATTTTCCTGAAGAATCATATTATTTGCCATGTAGGCTGCTTTGCAAATCAAGAAGAATATGCAAAACTTGATATAGAAATTATTTTTGCGACTAGAAGATGCATAAACCATATAAGTGAAAGATAATACAGTACATTCTAGAAGAAATGTTGGGCTCAATGGGAGATGCATTGAGACAAAGAAGTTTCATACTCACCCTAAAATCATAAATAAATAAAATTTCCTACATAAGTTGCATTATTAGTTATATTCATGAAGATTTTAGTTATGCTCATCTTGCTTTAAGAATGGAAGTTTAGCATTATTTAAAGAATCTTTCCCAGAATAGAAGGGCAATTTTGATAAAGGTGGTGTTTCTTACCTCTGATCTCGTGCCCCATTGCTTGTATCAATTTTTACGTGTAGTAATAATTTTAATCTCGTGGAATACAATAAGAATTGCATACTGAATAATGTAAATAATAGCTTAAAATTGCCTATTAGATAAGTATTTGAAATAATATTTCCACTAAAAGCCTCAAATAAGCCAATAGCCTTGTAGGTTATAGTTTATTGTGCATTACTACCAAATAGGTAAAATAGAAACCAAATTTCCATGAAGCACATGAACTAGTAATATACTGGCTTCTTAATTGATCTTTTAAGAATCAATTTAGCTAAGTGTTTGTATATTACTCAACTATGTACTGAATACATAAGCCCTACAACTTGAAGTTTATTCTACCCCAAGTCATAATACTGTACACGGAAATAGTACAAGCAATATATGGATTTCAAACCACATAATGCATATATCAGAGGTATAGTTAAATTCTATAGAACATTTGAAATGATTTATAGATCGTGCTTGAAGCCTAACAACACCTGAAGTAAAATTTTACTATGAAAAAGGGAGAAATTGGGGCATTGAGGCATAATGCGAAAAATATGGATAAAATTGAGAAATCTAATAAGGCATATCCCTAACCCTGTTAGGTAGTTGGTAAACAGCATGATCCTATTAGATTGATAGACAAACCAACGCGTAAATTAGTATGTAGTCATGGTCACTGTAATGACTAAGCATGTAGCTCTACGCATAATATTGTAATCCATAATACTAGTGTGTCACTAAGAATGACTAATAGAAGTTATTCCACACTAATGTAAGGATATGTATGTCATCACATTAATTAGTGGCTCTTGCAAGGGTATCACTTAAAAATTCCGCATCATGTACAAGCAAATCGTGCTATTCTAATTATTGCACTAGCCTGCATGATAGTAACCTCTCAGTCTATTGGTACTTTTAATGGTCATAGATAAATCTGCAAGCGTACAGATACCATTGTAGGTTTCATCTAAGAGTATTTCAGGGTATTGTTTTCACAGGGAATGCGAGTGTATTACCTATGGTTATGTTCATCCAAGGACAACAAGAGATGTGAAAGGCAAGGGGTAGGGACGATTTTCTATGGCTAAGGATCTTAAGATAAGAAGGAACTATCCTAATGATTTTCTTCATGCAACTGGCTTCTTCCTGGATAAAACTAGGCTGCTCCAGTTATACAGCTCTACGATGTTTCCAAATCTAAAGGATTATGAAGGACGGACAGGGCTGTCATAACTTGCCACCTACCTCTTCAAACTGTGGAGTACACAACAAACAAATGCAACTCCTAACCTAGACACCACGTCTATACTATTGATTACTACTCTAGCCTCGTGCAAGAACTTCCATCTTTATCTGGACTCTTAGTACTTGAGCATCCATTAAGATAACGAATGACGAACCTTACAACAATCAAGAATAGAATTTACTTAAATAAGAGACTTAATGCACACTGAGAAGAGTGCCGATAGTCCCGGCATTTTACCCGAACTACGGAGCACTACGGAGCAGCACTAAACACTATAAATCCTCTTGTGTGATGGCGCGTCTTGAATGGAACCCCTCACTTGTATTTATAGGTTATTCTAAGGCGGTAACCGCTGGACAAACTGCTGCAACCGACTTCAGGACAACACCGGCAATCAACATGTGGAAGCTGGAGATGAGCGGAGACAAGGGCAATTCTGCCTACCCCTAGGCACCGCCTTCATCAAGGTGACTGCATTGTGAACCCTTATGACGGTCACGAGTGTTTCATGCAGAATTAAGGTGGTTTACCCCTAATTGTGGGCCCATCAATCTGTGTGCTTGCCTCTGATTGGTCGGGAGTGTGTTTCTTTGGATTTGAGTAAAGTTTTCTACTTCTTTTTCTTCCTAAACACACCTGCATACAAATTCTCACCTATCACTAATGTTGGTACTTTATCTTTCATGCTTTATGCTTTTTATGCATGTTCTGATGGTCAAAAATGGTACTTAACGACCGTCGACACACTCAAATATGATGGCAGTAAGCCATCATAACACCCAATTAATTAGCTAGCACGTTGGTTCAATTATGCATTATATGAATAGTAGTCATTAATTATTATTTAGTCAAGAAGCGTAAAATCAAGGGAGCAAACATTAGTGGTCGGCTCAATAGAGAATTTATCCAATAAGAAATTGGTCGGGTCAAATAGAATGGGTATGTGGAAAAAATAAAAAGTGGACCTGCTGGTCCATTATGTGAGAAATAATTTTATATTATGGAGTCAATAGCACATGAATAATTCTTGAATGAACAAGCAATTCAATTTTCTAATAAAAATTCCATGTAGATTATATTTTGCATAAAATTTGAACTTGAAGTTTAATCATCCAAATTACTTGAAATATATGGTATGAGTATTTGGATTGAAAATTTGTGGCTATATACATAAAGAAGCTAGATAATACAATAGTTCTGTAAACTTAGAAATGTGCAAATTGTAGGTATGCAGAACATATTGTTGGGTATTTTAATGACTGCGAATAAATCCGCAAGTGCGCAGATATCATTTGTCAGACCCGGGGCCACGACTGCGCACATGGTATAGAATATTCTAGGATAAGGGATGGGCATGTCCCATACCTTATATATGTTATAATGTACTCGAATGCGAGTAGGACTAGTCGGTACAGAAGGAGACTACCTGAGTAGTACTCGGGTAGGACTCCTAAGCTAGTATCAGTCTAGGATTCCATGTAACCCTGTCTCTAGAGTATATATGGGTGGGCAAGGACCCTCTCCAAAGCATAACAAATCCAAGGCAATACAACCACCATACAGGACATAGGGTATTACGCACATCGCGGCCCGAACTTGTCTATACCTTGTGTTGCTTGCACCTTTGAGTTCCTGATCTCAGCATCACCCTACCTACCAATCTACTACCTTGGGGTATCCCTCGGTAGGCTTGACGTCTAAATACCGACAGCTAGTGTGCCAGGTATGGGTGCTCATCGAAGATCCATCGGCGAACTCGATGGCATCACTCAACTTCACCAGCACAGTGCTCGAGGAGGGCACCACTTTCACTTTTCACTCATGGGTCTGCATCACCAATGGCTCGGCTAGCTTCAATAGCCACCTGGTCAACCCCAAGGAGCCGGAAGTACCTGCAGCAACCTGACGCAGTGATCTCGATGAGTTCGTAGACAACCTTGACGAGATGCTGCTCCCTGACCTTGGCAGGGAACTCGAGGAACGGTCCATTTTCAACGCGACTCCTACTCATGCTGCATCATGATTCCTCGAGTCAGATTAAATCCGATCCAAAGAACAGCATATCCAATTCCCTTTCGGAGCACGCAACGTGGCCACTGTTTTTCATGAGGCCATACGGTCTGAGTTCCTCTCCGCAATTACTCAAGATCGGAGAAGGATAAGCCACCGCATGTCGGGAGGCTCCTATCTTCGACGACTATGACTCAAACTCTAAGGATGGTGTGGAGCCTTTTATGGGTGGTCACCAGGGTCTGATGACCACATCGACGCTACAAGGCCACTTCGTGTACTAGAAGGGCAAGAAACCCGCTGAACTACTCGGAGATGACACCCTGCCTTGTGGCACACCTTGACACGCTGCCTTACCAAGAAGGCAGGCCCCTCACCACCGTTGCCGAAACAGGAACTGTGCTGGTCGACTACAGCTTCGACAAGCACTCTTCGCACCGCCATGTCTACATGTGGAAGTCAAAGGCAAAGGCTACAAGGACCCCAATGAGCTACTCGAGCAAATCTCCTGTGACACCCTAGGTGTAAAATTTGTATTACACTAGGAAAGAAATTGTCATAGATATGTTGAATTATAGGAAAATTTGGTGTTTATGTGAGAATAGGGGCTTATGTGTAATTTTTGCAAAAGTATAAGTCCTTTTATGCAAAATATTTGAAGTACAAAAGTAACTGTAACACACTAAAAATTTAAATCTGAAACTTAAATAAATTTGGCTAGATTTCCATTAGGGACCCTAAGGTTTTGTTTCAATTATTTTGATTTAGAGCATTATTGTGAATTATTGGCAATTTAATAAAACCTAAAAAAAAGAAATATAAGGTCACATAGGTTTGTGCATTTCATGCCTCTATGCATTGTTTTTATTGTTTGATTTGCATTTGAATTCAAATTCTCCAACTCAAATTCAAAAGCATTCAAATGTCTTTCTCATTTTATTTCCCTCCCTCTTCTTCTTTTGGGCCCAGCCCAGCTGGCCCACTCTCTCTCTCTCTCTCTCCCTTCCTCTCTTTCCCCCTTTGCAGCCTGGCCCAGCCAGCGGCCTCTTTCCCTCCCTCCACCGCGCGGCCCGCTTACCTCCTCCCCTTCTCTTCTTTCCCCCCCGCGCGGCCCACACGCCCCGGCCTAGTCCGCCCGCGCCTCCCTCTCCCTTCCCCCTTTCTCTCGCTGGCGGGTGGCCCCCACCCATCGGGGTCGTCCCCGACATCGAGCCAGGCTCGAGCTCGAGGCCGGGTCTGTAACATTCAAGTAATTAGAGATATAGACACTAGGTATTCGTGAGTTGTATGCATGCTATGATGTATATGAGTTGTACAGAGAACTAGGGGTATATTTGTAATTTATGAAATATATATAGGCCTTTGAGTGTAATTGGGTAAATATAATACTAAGTGTCAAATTTAATTTACCACAGGAAAGAAAGTGTAAAAGATGGGTTAAAAATCTAAGAAAAATAGACCTTGGTGTGAAATTAGGGACCTATGTGTGATTAAAACAACAATCTAAGGGCTTACATGTGAAATGATTGAAATATGAAAGTAAAATTCAGGTATACTTAAGGACCAATATGTAAAAAATACAAGTAATCATGACATTCCAGGAAAATTTGTAATCATACCCAAAATTTGATCAAATTTATTTGAATAAAGACAAAAGTAATTCAAATTCTACCTTTATTCATAAACTTAACCTAAAGAGTTGTAAAATTTGACTTTCTGAAGTTGAACCCTAAAGCAATGTTGTAGAGTTTGAGAAACTCTACAACTTTCATGTTGAGCATTTTCTCATTTGACCTTTGTAGCAGTGAGAAATCTTAGTTTACCGAGAGGTCCTTGAACTTTTTGGAAATCGCAAACAAGTCCCCCGGACCTCTCCCCTCTCTTCTTCTTCCTCCCGCACGTGGCCCTGCTCTGCTTCCTGCCACTGGCAGCGCTGCACCTCTGGCCGCTGCTCTACCGCCGCCGCTACGCCACCTCCAGCTGGGATCACTTCCACGCGTCGCCCCATCGTCCTGCTACCGTCCCTAGCCCTCTTTGCTGGCCTTCTCGCCGAGTGCCACGCTGCCCATAGCACTGCCAGCGCCGCCCGATCGCTGACATCTCTGCTCACCGCCCCGCCGCGTGGATGAGGCACTGGAGCCCCCGAGCCCTATCTCTTGCGAGCATCGGCACTCCAAGAACCCCCTCCACCCGTTTCTTTCGTTCGTTCGCCATCTCCTCGCCCCCAGACCCCGGAATGCCGTCGCCGTTCACCGCAACCCCGGCGAGCTCGACGCCACCGTGGACCCGCCTCTGCACCCCTCCTCCACCCAAGCCGACCCTACTAGGCGCTTGCCCCTGGTTCCCTGAAGCTGCTAGGCCCAGCCATCGCCGCCCAGCTTCCCCGGAGTGCCGCCGCCGAGGTCACTTCCGCCGCTGGCCTTCTTCTCCATGCGGGCAGGTCGCTACACAGCCTTAGAACCCCAACCGAGCACCTCCCAAGGTAGCCCCCGATCTCCTCTAGCTAATCCTCCTCTTTGCCCTCGCCGCGGTGACCTGAGCTCACCGGATTTGGCCGGTCAACTCCCGCTCCCCCTCTCTGACCACGGCCAGGGGCCTTGTTTGAGAAGAAAAGGAAGTTCCAGGGTGTTTTGTGCTAAATCTAGGGGCTATCCTGTAAAGCTTGTTTAAGTTTTCTTTATTTCCTGCTGTGAACTTTGAAAATGTATAGAAAACAGTAGAAAACTCAGAAAAATGTCAAATCAATTGGGTTTGAATCCTTATATCAAATTCTACAACTTTTGTATTATGATCATGACATGAAATTGTATGTTTTGCGCTGTGTTTTAAAAAGAAGTAAATAGGAGCTTTAAATAGATCTTCTGATCTAAAGTTTTGCTGCAGTTGAATTTTGGAACATGTGATGTATGTAGTATGAGTAGCCTTGTGTAAATTTTTGAAGCTTAGCAAAGCCCTCTAGCTATGATGTTGTGTTACCTTTGGTTTATGCTAATAAAAGCTTCATGATTTATTTTCTATTGCATCTTTGCATGTCTATAGTTGTAATTTTTACCATAGCCTTGTTTCCACATGTATAATTCATGGTAAAATTTTGAGAATAAGAAACCTAATATAATTTGAGTTATGAAATTAAGCTTAGATTCAAGGATAATTCCTAAATAATAGTTCTAACCCATGAAAAAAAAATTATTATGATTTTAATCTGGAGAGTTACTCTTGCATAGTATAACATGTCCTTAAGTTTTGAACCCCAGATCTGGTGTGGAGCTGCAGTTATAATTGTATCTTAATCTTTTAATGTTGATCAAGTTTAATTTTGTGGCATAGTTCTTGTTAATATAAAATCTTGATAAATTCACAATAAGTGTACTTATACTAAAGAAATACTCAATAATTTTGGTAGCTTTAGTTTTGAAAAGAAATGTTCTGGAAATTCATTTAAGATATGCTTGTTGTTAAATTAAAGCAATTGTTCTGATTTATCTGCTGCATAAAATATTTTGAAAAATTTAGGATAATGTTATCTCAATTAAATCTACTTAGCTTAATTTTTATAACTTTAGTTTATATTCCTAACTTAGAGTTTGTCTAATTAATCACAGTAAGCCATAATTAAGTAAAACCTAGGGGTGTTTATAATAATTAGTTGAAGTAAACGTAGTACAAAGTGTAATTAGTTACCTGCTTAAGATAACCAAACATGCTACCTAATGAAGTTAGTATAGATGTTTAGGGTAACCCACCCTGTTGCTTAACGTAACTAGTTAGTTTGGTTGATACCCGATAAATGACTGCCCAGTACAGTGTAGTTAGGTTGTTTGTTGAAATGTAATGTTCTTTTATTTGGATTGCAACTTTATCGGGAATTAAAATAAAAGTATATGCATTCCATAACTTATAACTTTGCATATCATGTAGACTCGACTACTCCCGCCGACGGTGACTACGAGCTCATCCTGGAACAAGGAGTGGAATCAGCTGAATACCCCGGGAATGCCATCGAAGGTTTAACTGAAGCTCCGAACCAAAGTTCGGATAACTTTGACCCTACCGCTCCCAATCCTACGCAAGAAGGCAAGCCCCGGACATAACCCACTATTTTCTTTACACTGCCATTTATATCTATTTATACATCTCTATGTATTAAGTTCTTAAGAGTTGCTTGGAAACCTTAGTTGCATTTCCCTAGGAATCCTTGTATTGAATATTAGCACTGGAGTCCGATTAGCTGCTATGCTATTAAAACCGGTAGAAGTCGAGTGATTCCCTATCACTCGCGCGATATAAGAGTTGTGATGTTTACATTCCTATTATCACTATAAGGATGACGGACGGGAGTTTTGTGAGGTATCATAGTTGAGGTGATACCCCGTCTGTGTTGTGGAACTTGATAAGGTTGCAGTGTGTGGTAGCGGTGGTTAAGCGTTTGAAAGTACTAGCCACATACCGCGAAATATGGTAAGCGGTAAGCCTAGTAACCAATCGGCCCGAGGAGTGGACATACCTCCCACCACTCGTATTTTGGTTTTTCCTGTTACTTGATTCGACATGCACCCACCACTCGTATTTTGGTTTTTCCTGTTACTTGATTCGACATGCAGGAATACGTGTTGCTAGGCAACCAGGAGTACGGGTTTTGTAGTCGCGCTACAGACGTACGTCCTGCACTTTGGAAGTGCGTATGGTCCTACAGTCGCTTGTGGTGGATCTGATCCACGAGTCGGAATGAAAGGCAAATGGTTGCTTCGGAAAGCCCCTTTGGTGTTCCAAGCGTGTGTGTTAGGTTTACCCTTGCAAGGTTTTGAAATTCGATTCAGGAATCGTCCGTTTCTCGTGGAGATTGAGACTGCTTAATCCCTTTGCCACATAGAGTAACAAGAGCAACTATGTGATTGTCAAAGATGATGATTTGATTAAAGATACTACCATGTTTGCGTAGATATAGGTGCTTACCTAGAATGGTTAATCAACTAGAACCTGAAAACTAAAAGTTGAAATTAAGGATCTACTCTTTGTTGCTTTTCAGCTGAAAACTCTACCCAAAACCTGAAAAGCCTGCATAAGTTTAGGTACATGGCTAAGTATACCATAAGCGGGTAAGTCTTGCTGAGTATTAGCATACTCAATCTTGCTTTGTAACTATCTACTTCAGGTAATCTCCTTGATGAGCCAGCTTTCATTACACCATGGCCCTACCCCTTACCTGATGGTTGGTCCGTGGAGTGGGATCTGTCCTCGGCCAACACAGATTCCGCCGAGTGATATCATGCCAGGGCTAGCATGATATCAGTAATAACGACGTGTACAATGTTCGTGTTTTCAAACTCCGCTGCTTTGACTTAAAACTTAAACTGTTTTGTAATAATCTCCCTTCACTGGGAACTAATGATGCTTGGTACACTTTTGTAATATAACTGTCTATGATGTGAAGTATAATGACATTTATATCTTTGGACTCGCCTTCGTGTGAGGTACCTTGTTTGATCCTGCTTTCGGTGGTTTATCGGGATGTTACCCGACAGGCCAAGGGATTATACCGTTTGAAGCACGAGGTAGCCCTCAAGAGAGGACTCGCGTACTTGAGCTGGTGTAATTCAGATTGGTTCTGCCACAGGGTCGGACGCGGCGCCCCTCCCGGTCGCTCTCCGCCTCGGGCCCGCACGCCCAGGTGCCGGAGCCGCCGCTATTTAAACCCCGGGACCCTAGCGCCTGTTCCCCCACGCTGCAGCTGCCGCCTCCGCCGCAAACCCTAGCCCGAAGCGCTCCGCCGCCGTCGCCGCCTCGGGCCGTCGCCGCACCGCCGCTCCATTGCCGCTCGCCGTCGAATGACCACCCCCGGAGCACCACGTGGTGGTGAGGACCCTCACCGGCCCCTCTTTCCCTCCCCCTCGACTTCCCCATGGCCGCACGAGCTCGCCGGAGTTCCCGAGTCGCCGCTCGCCGTCGCACCGATGCCACGGCCGATTTGGTCGCCCCCAACCGCCCTAGATCGATTCCCCATGTCCCCCTCTATCTCCCCGTACCGGCCGCACTCCAAATCGAGGCCGGGAACGCGTAATCGCATTTTCCCCGGCCAAGCGCCGCCACCCGCCGCCACTCTAGCCTCGCCGCCGGTGTCCCGCTGCCGCTCCCGTGCCATCCCCGCGTCACGGCCGTAGGATCTAAATCCAACAGCTCAGATCGAGCCGAGACCCCGGGTCAAACAAATCTAATACCGGTCAACCGAGGCAGTTTTGCAGTTTAGCCCTTTAGTTTCCCCGGAATCAACCCGTAGTCCACTGTAGTTCAAAAGTAATTGCGATTGGGTCCTGTTTCTTCTGTTTAGACCCCTATAGTTTTCCAAAATAGAACCCGCCGTCCAATATCTCTTTGTTTTGCAGTCTAACCCCTCTGTCTAGGGTTTAATTACAATCTAGCCCTCGGTTTCTTCTGCCAGAGCCCTTTTAGATTCAAAACCATTACAAATAGGTCCCTCGAACTCTGTTTGAACCCTAATTTCTCCGTTTTAACTCCTATTTCAATGATTCTTGCGCTCATGCGATCCTTGCAGCATAAGCAGTAACTTTTTAAGGTTATTTTGTTCTGTTTTCATTGATTGGTGTACTATTCTTATTTTATTCTATTTTTTTGATCGTATGTGCTTGCGTGTCGCGATAGACGATGCGTAGTTCGAGGATCCGCAGGGTCAAGACTTTGAAGATGTTCCCGAGCAGCAGCAGTTCTTTGAAGAAGGCAAGTGGTCCTTGATCATATTCCGGTCCTAATCAATTACAATTACGCACATTTACTTTATATGCATGCATGTGTCTAGAATATGATGGATCCCAAATTAAGGATATGCCTAGTCTGATTTAAACTTCCTTGATTAAACCTGGGTTATTACCTTTATGATGTAGCTACGCTAGTTGCAAATACTTAGAACTTGGTTGGATAACTTGAAAGTCATGCTACATTGGTCTACTCATGTTCTGGGATACTTTTGTGGTGATAATTAAGATCATTGCATTAATTGGAACATGGAGAACCACCAGGAAAACAGTGCAACCACAATACTATATGGCTCTGGTCTTGGCTAATTAATTAGAAACCTTAGCTTATGATAGTCTTACCGAAAGGGCAAGAGGGGTTGCATCGACGGGGTATAGCTCGGTCCTTTTGAGGCACATGGCTATGTGGTCCTTGGCTAAGGTATTTCCTCATTAGGGAGGGTTATGACCGCTTTGACTTGAAACCTTAGTGGATTATCATAAGTAGGGAATCTTTGTAAAGGCCTCGTAGTGAATCCCTGTCACTCACCTCGGAAGTGTTTAAGGGCTTTGCAAACCCGGGCATCAAGGGAAACACGAATTGTGGGTAAAGTGTACAACCTCTGCAGAGTGAAAACTATTATATCAGCTGTGCTAACGGTTAAGAGCAGCTTGGACCCTCACATGATAATTGAACTTGAAGATGATCTAAATCGACGTTCTTATGTTGTTGATGTTCATAGCTCTACTGTTGTTTAAACAACTAAAATTGCTTGACGCAGTTAAACTGTGTCAGCTTTTCCTTGATTTGGCCTTGCATGTCATATTATTCCCTCCACTTGCTGAGTACCAACCATAAGTGTACTCAGGCTTACTTTATTAAAACTAATGCTGCTCAGAACAAGATAATTGTCTGGAGTTTCCTGAAGATATTGGAGATTTCTAGGCGTATGTCTCCCAGTCAACTGCCTGTGAAGATGAAGTCCGCTGCAAGAATAATCGTTTATTCATTTGTTTAAGATTAAGACTATCGGTCATGTAATAAAGCACTATTATACTCTATTTCGTTATGACATTGATGTTGTAATCACTTGTGATGTTTATCATATGTGTAGAACTTGATCCTGGCACACATATGAGATGCATTCAGTTGTCCTTCTTAAACCGAGTGTGACAGTAACTTTCAAAGTTTACTTAGGGCCAAAGTGTAAGAATGCAAGTCATCATGACATCACATGAAAACTTGTATCGGCGGTTCAACGGGAGGCCGAGTGGCGGCGGAGCTTGGAGCTCACCGGCGCTGAGGGGAATGGTGCTAGGATGTGGGAAAACAAAATTGGAGGGGCTGAGGAGCACCAGCGGGTCACAGTGGAGCTCTGGTTGCACAGGATCGGGGTTCGGGGGTGGTGTGGGCGGCTATCGACGATGGCTAGGGATGGCGGCGGAGGTCGGGTGAAGGGAGGTGATTGGAGTAGGAGAAATTGAGTGAAATGCGTGTGTGCAAATGCAAGGGCAAGTGTGCTAGGAGTTCTAGGATGTGCTCGAGGTCTCGAAGGAGATGTGGTCGCGCAGAAACAGGAGCTGGCACGCCGGCGGCGCGCGTGGCGGCACGGCGAAGCTCGGGCAGCAGCATTTCAACGTGGGGAACGCGGGTGCGAGAGAGCACAAGGTCGGGAGGGCGGCGGCAAGGCAGGGGAGCGATGCGTGGAATCACCGGGAAGCAGGAGGTGGTACTGATCGTCTTGCAGCGACGGCGAGGTGAGGAGAAGCCAGTGCGAGGCCGGGGAGCGGCGGGGCAGGTGCTGGGGCGGCACGTGGCCTGCCTCAGGGCGGCTCTGGAGCGTGGAGATGCACGGCACATGGCCGGCTCTGGAGCGGGGAGATGCACGGCACATGGCCCAGGTAATGCGGTGCACCCGCTTGGTACGGTGGTCCTTCCAGTCACCTTCGGCACGCGGGAGAATTATCATACTAAGTTCATCAAATTCGAGGTGGCTACTTTTGAATCTTCTTACCATGCAATACTGGGTCGTCCGGCACTTGCCAAGTTCATGGCAGTGCCGCATTATGTCTATCTGCTTCTTAAGATGCCAGGACTCGGTGGAGTACTCACCCTCCATGGCGATCTGAAGAAGTCATACGACTGCAATCAGGAGGCGATCCAATATGCTTCGACTACTCGCGTGCCAGATGCTTCGGGAGAAGTACTCGCGGCCGTGCAGCAGCTTTCTCAGTCCGGGCTGGAGATTCCCTCCAAGAAGGCCAGCAAGTCAAGCATCCAGTCGACAGATGACGTGGCCCTCAAGGCGATCCAGCTCGTGGAGGGAGATTCATCTAAGACCGCCGTCATCGGCGTGGGCTTAGGTGACAAATAGGAACTCGCGCTCGTCAGCTTCCTACGGGCTAACCGATATATATTCGCATGGAAACCAGCGGATATGCCAGGAGTGCCCAGGGAGTTGATCGAGCATGCTCTGAATGTACACCCGAAGGCTACGCCCAAAAAGCAACGTGCATGAAATCTACCTCAGTAAGGACCAAATTTACTTAAATACAACTTTTGTTCAAAACTTAAAATTAAAGCTGTGTACTTTGAGTTTTTGAACTTGAACCCTAAAGCAATGTTGTAGGGTTTGAAAAACTCTCCAACTTTTATTTTGGTCATTTCCTCATTAGGGTTTTGGATTAGCAGGAAATCTTACTTTACAGTAGGGTCCCTGAGATTTTTGATATTTCCACAAAGACCATTCGGACCCCCCTCCTTTCTTCTTCCTCTGGCACCCCTCTGCTCTCCTGCTCCTCACTGCCGCCGGTGCAGAGCACCTCCCTGCCGCCGCTGTGCAGGCCGCTGCCGCTCCACCTCCTGCTGCCACCCTCCCCAGGCGTCACTTGGACATCGGCCGCCGCCCAAGCCCTCCCGTGCTGTCCGGTTTCGCGTGCGCCACGACCACACGAGCGTCCGCCGGCCGCCACATCGTCGCCGTCGTGTTCTACGCCCGCGTCTACTTCTTCTCCCTCCCTCTTCTGCCCAGCAGTACCAGTAGACAACACTGGACTCATTTGCACCTCTTTTTCCCCTCGTCGTGCACACCCGAGCCCGATCACCACCGCCGCCCCGCTCCTCCCTTCCGGTGAGCTCCTGGCCACCGTGGATAGCCGCCGTCGACCGCCCATTGCCCCCACCGACCCCCTAGCAAGCTTCCCCAACTCCTACTCGTGCTCACCAGCCCCTTAACTGCCATCAATTCCGGCCGGAGTGCCACTGCCGGCGACCGCCGCCCGCCGCCGCCCCCTGCTCACCGTGGAGCACCCCTTCCCGACCCTCCTTAACTCCAATTGACTCTACCACTAGCTTCCCCACACTGCCCTGAAGCTCCCCGACCCCTTCCTCGCCGCTCACGACCTCCAGAGCGCCACCGCCGCCGTTCTCCTCCGCCGCCGGCCGCCTGCTCCCGTCGTGCCACCGCTACACGCCGTCCCACCCCGATCCCAAGCATCTACAGGTGCGCACAGACTTGGTGATGCTCCCACACCCCTCCACCCTCGCCGCTGGCGATCCCCGTTGCCGGAACTGGCCGGTCAACCCTGCGCCTCCCTCTCTGACCACGGCCAAGGGCCTCGGGTTGAAAGATACAAAAGCCCAGGGGGCTGTCTGCGAAGCTTATGACTCAGATGAATAGTGCCTATAGGGACCCCTTTGTTATTTTGCTGCAGACTTTAAAATTCCCTAGCAATTCAATGAAAAAACATAAAAATAGAAACTAAAATTTGTTGGATTCCTTGTTCTAAAATCTACATCTTTTCTTATAGGTTGACTTTCAATTTCTAAGTAGTTTTTACTCTAATTTAAATATTAAGTTAAGTAGTTGGGATCTATAAAAATGCTTAGTAAATAGTAGAAAAATGGTAAAAATATAAAACCAATTGTGTTAGTTTTGCTTTGACATGTAGTACTTATGAAAAATAATTAACCTACTATTTGTATAATATTTTTATAATGTGTGAGTTTAATCATGGATAATACTTACTTAATATTGTGTATTTAATATCTGCAGCTATAAATACTTAAAAATTATGAAAATATTTTGAAGTGTTATTCTTGGGTAGTGCAACCTGTACCCAAAAATCTAGAACAAAATCTCGCATATATATACAGTTATAAATGATACCTAATAGGTTAGTACTAATGTTTATTATCCTTGTGGCTCAATTTCTGTAGACATAAAATCTTGATAAATCTACAATGACTTAGATATAGCTTAATCTATAATTAATAAAAGTTTCAACCCTAGTGCTATGGTAGGTTATTTTGTAAAAATAAAATATGTTGTCTAATGTAGCTAACTAGGTTGATTTATACCCGATAAACGACTGCCCAGTAAAGAGTAAATGGTATGTTGGATGAGTAAACTATGTTTACATTGGATTGCAACTTTATTGTGAAGTAAAATGAAAGTGTATGCATCTCTTAAACTACATCTTTGCATATCATATAGACTCAACTACTCTCGCCGACGGAGACTACGAACTGATCCCGGAACAAGAAGTGGAAATTTCTGAAGACCCCGGGAACGTCGTCGGAAATCTAACTGAAGCTCCGAACCAAAGTTCGGAAAACCTTGACACTCCTACCCCCAACCCCACTCACAAAGGCAAGCCCCGGACATAAACCATTACTTTATTTACATTGCAATCTACCTTTATATATATATCTACTTATGCATTAAGTTCTTAGGAGTTGTCTGAAAACCCTAGTTGCATATTCCTAGAAACCAATATACTGAGTATTAGAACTTGAGTCCGAATAGCTGCTATGCTAATAAGACCGGTAGAAGTTGAGTGATTGCCTGTCACTCGCGAGCTTTATAGGAATTGTAGTGTTTACATTCCTGTAATCACTATAAGGATGACGGACGGGATTTATGTGAAGTATCATAGTTGAGATGATACCCCATCTGTGTTGATGAATTTGGCTAAGGTCGCAGTGTGTGGTAGCGGTGGTTAAGCATTTGAAAGTACTAGCCACATGCCGTCAAATATGGTAAGTGGTAAGCCTAGTAACCAATCGGCCCGAGGAGTGGACATACCTCCCACCACTCGTATTTGGTTTTTCCGGTCACTCACTTCGACATGTGGGAATACGTGTTGCAGGGCAACCAGGAGTACGGTCATGTAGTCGCACTACAGACGTACGTCCTGCATATTGGATGTGCGTATGGTCCTGCAGTCGCTTGTGGTGGATCTGAACCACGAGTCGGAATGAAAGGCAAACAGTTGCTTTGGAACAATCTCTGAATGTTCCAAGCGTGTGAGTTAGGTTTACCCTTGCAAGGCTGAAATTTGATTTAGGAATCGTCCGTTTCTCGCGGAGATTGAGACTGCTTGATCCCTTTGCCACATAGAGTAACAAGAGCAACTTTATGGTTATCAAAGATGATGTTGGCAAAAGATTCAACCATGCTTGAATAGCTATAGGTGCTCATCTAGAATGGATAATCATATAGAATTTGAAGGCTAAAATTTGAAATTAAGGATCCACTCTTTATTTCTTTTCAGCTGAAAACTTTACCCATCACCCTTAAAGCCTTCATAAGTCAAGTTACCTGGCTGAGTATTAGATTACTCAGTCTTGCATTGTGACTTTTGTTCCAGGTAATCCCCCTGAGGACTCTACTCTGCCTGTGCCATGGCTCTATGCTCTTCCCGATGGTTGGTCGGTGGAATGGGACCTGTCCCCAGCCAACACTGATCCTACCGAGTGATATCATGCCAGGGCTTAGCATGATGTCCATACTGGCGACGTGTATAGTTGTCGTATTTTAAATTCCGCTGCCATAAACTTGAAACTTAAACTGGTTTGTAATAATTTATATCAGTTTGGAACTTATGCTACTTTTGGAACCTCTTGTAATATAAATGCCTGTGATGTAAAATATGATGGCAATTGTATCTCTGGACTCGCCTTTGTGCGAGGTACCTTGTTTGATCCTGCTTTCGGTGGTTTATCTGGACGTTACCCAACAGGCCAAGGGGTTACACCATTTGAAGTATGATTGGAGCCCTTGAGAGAGGACTTGCGTACTTGAGCCGGTGAATTCAGGTTGGTTCTGCCACAACTGCACTGGTCCTAAACGCTGGAAAACTGAGGCACTCCTTGCATCTTGCTTCTGAGACTTACACTCTGGGAAATCCTCAAGAGTGGGTAATCGTTTCATGCCAGAGTCCCAACAGTACTTGAAGAACAGGCAATGCCAATGATCTCGCATATCCTCTCGCTTCCTAAGGCGTTTCCTGGTGCGCCGCTCGTATTCTTCTTCTTCGATCTCGCATTGGAGATGCTGTTGATACTGATACTGGTACTTTCTCAGAAGATGAGAGGAAACCGGTCGTTGATTCCTGACGTACCTCACCTGTTCTTTGGTAATATAGTCCCTTTCTTCTCTTTGGGGCCAATCGCGGGGATCAGCCTCTTGTTGTCATGATGTTTGTCCTGCCATGTTAATCCCGACCGTAAAATCCAGCTGATGACATGTTGACTGGTCGTACCCTTCCACCATGTTTACATTTGGGAACGGTTGAGTATCAACCTTCATGGCGTACTGCCCCAAGATTAATCGGCCTTGTTCAATAGCCAATTCTATCTGTCTCTAGAGTTCCTTGCAGTCACCAGTACAGCGAGTGAAAGAGTTATGCCACTTGTAGTGTGATCTCCCCTGAGCTCCTGAGCTGTTGGGACCTTGCAACCTTCAGGGAATTTCAACTGCTTCTCCTTCAAGAGCAAGTCGAATATTTGTTCGACCTTGCTCATGTCAAAATCAAATCCTTTCGAAGGTCCTTGCTGTTTCACCCACTTGCAGGACACAGGTTTTGCCCCCCGTGCCCACTCTACGACTGCTACCTCTTGGTCATCTCCAGAATCTTGTCTTCAGCGTCAACCATTACTACTTGACGTTTGAACTTGTCTTGGTATAATTATGGGTGGCGTTGTTCATATACCATCATTTTCTGCACCAGATGTGCCAAAGAGTTGAACTCCAGTTGGAAAACCAGATCCCTAATCGATTTTACCAATCCCAAAGATGCCAATTCGACTGCCTCTTTTTCTAAAATCCGAGTCGAATAGCATCTATTTTTAACTTCTCTGAAACGTTGGATGTATTCTGCCACAGTCTCTCCCCACCTCTGACAGACCTGTGCCAGATCGGCAATCCCAGCCTCTGCAGCTTCTGAATGATATTGTATATGGAACTGTTCCTCTAGCTGCTTCCAGGTGCGGATAGAATCAGGACCCAATGATGTGTACCATCCAAAAGCCGGTCCTATGAGAGATTGCAAGAAAAGCCTTACCCACAATGGATCCGACACCAAAATCATCCCTAGCTGCGCCAGATATCGGCTCACGTGCTCTATGGAGCTGGATCTTTCTGCTGTGCTGAACTTGGTGAACTCAGGCAGCCGATACTTGGGCGGTAGGGGAATCAAGTCGTACTCGCTTGGATACAGCTTGGTGTAGCCGATCGCTTGCCTTCTTGGCAGAATGCCAAATTGATCTCTCAAAATGGCACTAATCTGATCTACTGTATGAACTCCTGGGGCCGGGTGCGTACCTTCATGACTCGGCCCTGTTGCGTAAGTAGCCAGCCATGCCTGTTTGTCAGCATCAACTACAGATGTTCCTCCAGTTGTTCTCTGTGTGGGTTGCGCTGGGTTACCACCATCTGGTATATACGCACAAACATATCCATGCGGTACCTCCTTGGGGGGTTCACTGGAGAATTGGTAATCAGCAGGGTCTCCTCCCACCTTATATATGACATATGCCAGAGAATTATATTGCTCTGGGGCTGCAAATGCGTAAGGCACTGGTGGTCTGGCTTGAGAAGGCAACTCTCCTTTGTGACTCCCTAAAGCAGGTCCTATTGGAGAGTACTGGTGTTTCATAATTTCCTGCACCACGCGTACCGCGACGCGCTCAAGGGTGTTCACCAAACTCTCAAAATGTTGATGTAATGAATGAACCACCATGTAGTTGACTTCCTGGCGGAGAGCTCGCGTGCGTTCTTCCGTAGGAGTGGACAGATCCACTTCGTCGAGCGCACCTTCAGATGAAAATCCCTTCCATCTGATGCCGTGGTGACGGATTCTTGCAAATGAGCCGATGAGATCGGCTTCAAAGGCAGCCTTTATTTCATTATACCTTTGCTTGTGCTCATCAGACAACTCTTCAAAAGTAATCGGGTTCTTGTTCGGCATCTTGACAACGGAAGTCGATGAAGTCGAAGAAAATGATGCAGCCGATTGTAGTCGATGTAGTCGAAGGAAGTAGTCGATGTAGTCGATGAAGTAGTCGATGAGGTAGTCGGTGAGGTCCCACTGGGCGTGCCAGAATGTGTTGTCGATCAAAACCCACCGGCGAGCAGCGACAGGCAACACGAGGAGCCGGGAGGCTCCTGGGACTGCTGGTGGGTCCCGGTCCCTCGGTCAACAGCCTAGAAGTCCAGCACACGCCTTGGCTTGGTGAAGTGCTAGGCATGCCACCTGACCTATACCTGATCAGGAAGGTGTAGAAGTCATTATTAGTTATTTTCCTGCATGCACAGCCATGTCAAACATAGTCCGAGCCGCGACCGGCTCTTAAAATGACCCCCAAGATCGGCTAGAAGAGCCGATGGAGCCTCTGCACTGGGTCCGACCTGTCTTTGTACCAGGTCGGACCTTCGGGTAACTCTCAGAATCGGCTAAAAGAAGCCGATTGCCTCGTTTAACAGATCGGATCTATTAATATTCGAATACCTTGTATGAATCCGATAGAAAAGATAAAAGCATGCTCTGTAATGACCAAGCTAATCCAATCTACGACAGTAAAAGTCTTCACCGTGTAACCGAAACATCCTACACGTGGTTAAGCCTAACGAACATGAAAGATAACAAGACGCTAACCCAAAAAGAGGCCTAAAAACCAACTAAGAAGTCGATTCCCGGAACAGTCCCTCCTTAGATTACCATAAAGCACCAATCATGCAGCCGGAACATTTAACCCGTTTGAAGGGCCTAATCATACGGATATTAAACCGAATTCTTATAATGTAAAGAACTACCGTAACAGATTAGATCCACTAAGCGATAACAGAGCAAGGTGCTACCCTTGCACCCAAAATCATGTACAAGGACAGCTAAACGATTACAAACAGCAAGCAGAACATAGATGGATTATTCAGAACTAACGTAGTACATAATCGTTTAAGATAACTAGTGTTACTCGCCATCAACAACGCTTTAGTACGAGAAACACAAAGATAAGCAGATAAACACAACGCTGCTCTGATCATGCGGAACATGATCGGAGCAGCATGTCGATTACCTGGAGAAAACCCTCGAGGAAGGGGTGGCGGTGCGCCAAGAGTTTGTTGTGAATGTTGGATATCTTTATTGAATCTCACGATACATATTTATAGTCCAGAGACTTGATCTTTTCTAACTAACCCTAGCTGATTACGATACAATCTCTAACTTACTATATTTAAACTATCCTTGGCTGACCTCAAAGTGGATGTACACCTCAAAGTGGATCGTGTGGTATGAGGTTTCGAACGAAGCCACCTCAAAGTGGATGTACACCATCCAGTAATTCTCCCTAGTCCCGAAAGTAACACTTGGCCGACCGGGGTCGATTCGGGGATGATCTCATAGAAGGCTTCCTCGGTGGGAACCAGGGAAGTCATGTCATGTCCTGACGGAGGTAGACCCAGGTACCTCCTTGCCGAGTGGAGCCCGGTTCTTCAGGGAACGACTCCGCTTAACAACCCGGCGAATAGGCACTCAGCTGGACGGTAGGAAGGGTCCTTCGGGATCAGGATCAGGGCCAAATCAGATAACCTTGATATTGTGTATCTTAACCAACCTGATTCCTTCAAAGTCCCAAGCAAAGGGTAGGATGAAGAATATCGGGCTGAGCAAGAACTAAGGTAGACTTTGATGCACAACTTCTCGAAGTAAATGGCTAGCATAAACTTTATTCCAAAACATTTCTCATACCTGTGGGGATTATAGTGGCTATGATTCCTGCCTTCGGCAGTTGTGTGGCAGAGCCAACCTGAATTACACCGGCTCAACTACACAAGTCCTCTCTCTCAAGGGCTCCAATCGTACTTTAAACGGTGTTACCCCTTGGCCTGTCGGGTAACGTCCTGATAAACGACCGAAAGCAAGATCCAACAAGGTTCCTGAAATAAAATCATATTGCAAAACTGAGTACTCTAATACTCAGCAAGGCTTAACCGGAATTAGGATATATTTAGCCCATAACTAGACCATGAAGGCTTTGCAAAGGTTCTGGGTTTAGCTTTTGCTGAAAAGCAACAAAGAGTAGATCCTTAATTTCTTATTTTAGCTTTCAGTTTCTAGTTCTATTAATCATTCCAGGTAAGCACCTATAACTACTCAAGCAAGGTAGAGTCTCTTTAAAGCATACATCAGTATTACTCATCATAAGATTTCTCTTGTTACTCTATGTGGCAAAAGAATTAAGCAGTCTCAATCACTGCGAGAAACGGACAATTCTGAATCGAATTTTAACCCTTGCAAGGTAAACCTAACTCACACGCTTGGAACACCGATAGGTCGTTCTGAAGCAACCGTTTGCCTTTCATTCCGGATCGTGGAACAATGCCACCACAAGCGACTGCAGGACCATACGCACATCCAATATGCAGGACGTATGTCTGTAGCGCGACTACATGACCATACTTCTGGTTGCCTTGCAACACGTATTCCCACACGTCGGTGCGTGTAAACATAAAATAAAAGTCGAGTGGTGGGAGACGAGTCCACTTGCCGGGCCAATTGGTTACTAGGCTTACCGATTACCATATTTCACGGCATGTGGCTACTACTTTCAAACGTTTAACTGCCACTACCACACACTAAGACCTTAACCAAATTCATCAACACAGGCGGGGTATTATTCCTTTCCATGATACTGCACGTAACCCCATCCGTCATCCTTATTGATTGCAGTATTGTAAGTAATCAATTCCTATATCGCTTGAGTGATAGGAAATCACTCGACTTCTACCGGTCCTATTAGCATAGCACTAGTTGGACTCAGGTTCTAGTATTCAGTACATCGGTTCCTAGGAATATGCAACTAGGGTTTCCAGACAATCCCTATGAACTTAATGCACTAATATATATATATAAATGTAGATTGCAGTGTAAATAAAGTAGTGGGTTTATGTCCGGGGCTTGCCTTCACTGGCGGGGCTGGGGTCATGAACGTTAACAATTTCTTCCGAACTCGGGTTCGGGGCTTCAGCTAATTCTCCGATGATGTTCCCGGCGTCTTCAGAGACTTCTGCTTCGGGTTCCGGAAGAATCTGATAGTCTCCGTCGGCGATAAGCGTTGAGTCTACATGCGATGTAAACAATACAGTTTAGACAATGCATGGACTTTTATTCTATTTCACAATAAAGTTGCAATCCAACGAACTTAACATTACATACTAGCAAACAACACAATTTCCCTTTTACCGGGCAGTCATTTATCGGGTATTAACCCATTTACTTAGTTGCGTTAAGTAACATGGGTGGTAACCCTAACCATTCAACTAACTGCATGAGGTAGCATGTTTGGTTATCTTAAACTACTTACACTTAATAACTTTATTTATTTACCTAGCTAATTATCTAGAATAATCCTAGGTTATCATTTAATTATGGGCTTACCTTGATTAATTAGGAAGATAGCATTATTATATCAAGTTCTATTTATTCTAGTTGTTCTACATCTGGTTATGGGTTGAAAGTTTACGGACATGACACACTACTTAAGAATAACACCTCAAAATATTTTCATAAATTTTCATGAACTAGAGCTATTGTTCATGAATTTTCTTGAATCTAAACTTAAATTCACTACTGGAGTTACACTTGGATTCTGACTCTCAAAGTTTTATCTTGGATTAAGCATGCTGAAGGAAAGCTAAGGTAAAATTTTCAGTTTTAAACATGAAGGAATGCATCTAGAATTAAATTATGAAATTTCTATCAACATACAATAAAGGTACTCGAATTTCTAAGTAATTGAGCAGTAAAGAACTCGAGATTTTTACACAGAGCTATACAACCTAGGTTCCAAAATTCAGCCACAACACATGCATATAACATGAGATACAAATAAAACACTCATTTCCTAGTATTGAATTTACATCAAAAATTACACACATACAGCTCACACTTACTATATAAAAGTAGTCGAATATAACTTAGGGATTCAAACAAAATTGGTTTGGCATTTTTCAGAAATTTCTACAATTTTCTACACATTTTTGAAGTTCACAGCATTTGAATTGGGGGGGGGCTCTGGAATCTTGCAGCTAGACCCTTAGAACTTTTGAAATCTTCACACATATGCACTTGGCTCGGCGGGGAAGAAGAGCAGGGATGTCGAGGGGCTCACGACGCATCCATAGGTGGACTTGGGAGGGGGTGACCGGAGGTGAGGTTCCCACGGCGACCGAGGCGGCGGCGGAGAGGAGCTCGTCAGCGAGGGGCTTCCCGGCGAGGAGGGCGGCCAGGCTCGGGCCTGGTAGCTGCAGCAGGACGAGGGGAAGCTATTGGGGTGGTCGGATTGGACGGAGGAGGGGCAGAGGTAAGGGCTCGACGGCGACAGGAGCTTACCGGCGAGGAGGGGATCGACGGCGATGTAGTTCCGGTGGAGGTCTGGCCACGGGGGTGGCTTGGGAGCATCAGTGAGGTGAGGGGAAGCTTCCTAGGGGGTTGTAGTGGTGCAGGGTGGATTGGAGTGGGCTGCCCACGGCGAGTAGGAGGTCGCCGGAGTTGAAGAAGGTGGAGGCAGTGGTGTTCGGGACTCTGGGTGCTCACGGCAATGGAGAGGGAGGGAAATGGGTTTAGTACCATCTGCTGGTGCTACTGGGCAGAAGAAGAAAGGAAGAGGAGCAAGCACGAGTGTGGGACACGGCGGCGATGAGGTGGTGGCTGGGCAGTGCTCGAGTTGGCGTGGCGTGCACGCGAGAGGGCCAGGGAGGAGGAGCTAGGGCGGTGCTCGGGCTGGGGACGACGCGTGGAAGCGACGGCAGCAGGAGGTGGCGCCGGGGAGGAGCTGGCGCGGCGGTAAGCGGTGCTGACGACCAGCGGCAGAGGAGCAGAGGGCAGAGCAGAGCATGCGCCAGAGGAGGAAGAAGAGGAAAGGAGGTCTGAAGGACCTTGTTGGAATTTGCAAAAATCTCAGGGACTTCACTGTAAATAGAATTTTCCCACTGATCCAAAACTCTAATGAAGAAATGACCAAAATAAAAGTTGTAGAGTTTTTCAAATCCTTCAACTTTGCTTTAGGGTTCAAGTTCAAAAACCCAAAGCTCAATACTTTATTTTATCCTTTTGCTCTCAAATCAAACTTTATAAAGTTTTTGTTCCTAGTAAGGTGAATTTTATGAAATTTTGGGCTTAACTACAAACATTTATGACTGGTCATGATTACTTGCATTTTTACATTTTAGCCCTTAGTAACTTTGAAAGTTACTTTTATAATTCAACTTCTTACATAAAAGGACTTGTATTTTTGTGAAATTACATAAATACCCTTATTTTCATAACTTCACTCAAATTTCACACAATTCAAACCATACACAACATTTTTCCTATTGGCTTGCTATATTTAACACCTAGGGTGTCACAACTTTTCCCCCTAAAAGGAATCTCGTCCCGAGATTACAGGAATGGTATAATAAGAGGGTAGATACCTAAGAATTCTTAAGGAAGTCTGGGAAGTTCTTCTGAAGATAGTCTTCGATTTCCCAGGTAGCTTCTTCTTCTGTATGATGATTCCACTGGATCTTAAACATCTTGACTGTTGCTCTTCTGGTACTTCTTTCCTTGGTATCTAAGATTCTGATTGGATGTTCCTTATAGGAAAGATCGGGCTCGATGTCGATGCTTTGTGTATCAATGATTTCGGTAGGAACACTGATACACTTCTTCAATTGGGATACATGGAAGACATTATGAATAGCTGCTAGCCGAGGAGGAAGTTGAAGTCGATAGGCTACAGATCCACATATTTCAAGGATTTCAAAAGGACCAACGTAGCGAGGAGCGAGTTTGCCTTTGATACCAAATCGTTGAACACCTCAACTAGGAGACACTCGTAGGTATACAAAATCACCTACTTCAAACTGTATTGGTTTCCTCCTTTTGTCTATGTAGCTCTTTTATCTTGATTGAGCTGTTTTTAAATTGTTCCGAATGATCTTTAACTTTTCTTCTGCCTCGGTAACAAGATCAGGTCCAAAGATTTCGCGTTCACCAGTCTGAGACGAATTTAAAGGTGTTCTGCATTGGCGACCATATAAGGCTTCAAAAGGAGCCATTTTGATACTTGACTGATATCTGTTATTATAGGAGAATTCTGCCAGAGCTAAGTATTTGTCCCAATGCTTGTCGTACTGGATCACGCAAGCTCGAAGCATATCTTCTAGGATTTGATTGATCCTTTTGGTTTGCCCATCTATTTGCGGGTGATATGCGGAGCTTTGGATTAACTTGGTTCCAAGTGTTTGTTGAAATTGCTCCCAGAAACGAGCAACAAACTGTGCTCCACGATCAAAGATGATCGTTTTAGGTATCCCATGGAGACGCATGATCTGATCTAGATAGATTTCCGCATATTTCTTAGCATTGTAAGTGGTATGTATTGGAAGAAAATGAGCGGTCTTGGTTAATCTATCCACAATTACCCAAATGGAATCATGTCTCTAGGAAGTGTTGGGTAAACTTACGATAAAATCCGTACTGATATCTTCCCATTTCCAAGAAGGAATAGGGAGTCCTTAAGTGACTGGCTTTAACTCTCTAACAAATATCACATTCAGAGACATACTTCGCTATTTCTCTTTTCATACGAGTCCACCAGAAATTTTGTTTCAAGTCTTGGTACATCTTCGTACTGCTAGGGTGCATAGCAAATTTAGATAAATGTGCTTCATCCATTATCTGCTTGCAAAGCTGATGGTTTTTGGGTACAACCATATGTCCCTTAAACCGTAGAATCCCGTTAGGATCCTCTTGGAAACATTTATACTTTTCCTCTCCTTGGGCTAATTGTTGCTTGATAATTTTGATTCCTTTATCCTGTAGTTGTGCCATAACGATACTATCCTAGAGTATAGGCTCAATTGCCATATGACTCAGACTGCCTTGAGGAATGATCTCCAGATTAAGCTTTCTCATTTCCCAGCAGAGAGTATTGTTGTAAACTTCCACTGATCCGCAACCACATTGGCTTTGCCTAGATGGTAGTGTACTTCAAGATCATAATCCTTTATAAGCTCTAACCAACGTCTTTGCCTCATATTCAAGTCCGCTTGCATAAAAATGTACTTTAAACTCTTATGATCTGTGTAAATATTACACTTGGTACCCATAAGATGGTGTCTCCAAAGTTTAAGTGCATGTATAACGGCTGCGAGCTCAAGGTCATGAGTAGGATAGTTCTGCCCATGTGTCCGAAGTGCTCTAGAGGCATATGCAATCACACGGTTATCCTGCATAAGTACACACCCAAGTCCGGTGCCTCATGCATCACAATAAACATCAAAAGGTCTGAATGTATCTAGCTGAGCCAAAACTGGAGCAGTGGTAAGATGTGCTCTTAAGGCGTGGAAAGCTTCTTCACATTTCTCATTCCAGGAGAATTTAACCTCTTTCTTTAACAGCTCTGTCATGGGCTTGGCTATCCGGGAAAAATCTAGAATGAAACGACGGTAGTAGCCAGCAAGACCAAGAAAACTACGGATCTGATGGACCGAAGTAGGGGGCTTCCAATCCATCACTTTCTGAACTTTACTCGGGTCAACAGATATACCGTCCTTAGAGATGGTATGACCCAAAAATTTGATGGTATCAAGCCAGGATTCACATTTGGAGAATTTGGCATACAGGTGGTGATCTCGCAAACGTTGAAGGACAATATGAAGATGTTTAACGTGATCTTCAAGATTTTTAGAATACATCAAAATATCGTCGATAAAAATCACGATGAATTTATCGAGTTTCGGCATGAAGATAGAGTTCATGAGATACATGAAACATGCCCGTGCATTGGTAAGATCAAAGGACATAACCAGATATTCATAGAGTCCATATCTGGTGGAGAAAGCTGTTTTCGGAATATCACTTGGCCTAATCTTTATCTGATGATACCCAGAGCGAAGGTCAATCTTGGAGAATATCTTAGCTCCGGCTAACTGATCAAGCAGGATATCAATGCGGGGAAGAGGGTACTTATTCTTAATAGTAACCGCATTGAGGGGGCGATAGCCAACACATAGTCTAAGACTATTATCCTTTTTCTTAACGAACAAAGCAGGGCATCCCCAAGGTGAAGCACTTGGGCGGATATAACCTTTATCAAGAAGTTCCTGAAGTTGAAGTTGAAGTTCTGCCAGCTCATTGGGTGGCATATGATAGGGTCTCTTAGAAATGGGGGCGGTGCCAGGTTGTAACTCTATAACAAACTCAACATCTCTATCTGGAGGCATTCCGGGTAACTCGTCCGGAAAAGCATCTGAGTACTCACACACAACAGGAATGTCCTCTAATTTGATCCCTTCTGTAGCATACACGCAAGAGTTGATATACTCCTGTGGTGGAAGATGAAGGATGGTATGTCCATATTCCGGGGAGTTTATCTCAACTATTCGAGAAAATATATCTAGAGATATCCGATTTCTGGTCATCCAATCCATACCTAGGAGAATGTCCATTCCTTTTAGGTTTAATAAAATTAAGTCTGTTCTTATTAGAGTGCTACCCAACTGTATTGGTACACCTCTACAAATTTGATTTGATGCAATTCTACCTCCCGGGGTTGTTATCATATATGTTCCATTAGCGGGGTAGAAATCCAAACCTATTTTTGTCTCAAACCTTGTACTGATAAAACTATGGGTTGCACCAAAATAAAAAAGTATAATAGCAGGGTGATGGTGTAGAGTGAATGTAACCGTCATCACTGGTGCACCTTCCGGAAGTTCCGATAGAGTAGTGAAATTTACTCTTCCTTGACGGACTTGCATAACTTGCCTCTTGCCATTGTTCTTGGGGTTGGAGTTGGAGTTGGAGGCCTGTTCGGGGAATGTCTTCTTGATTGTTGTGACAGTTCGTGTACTTGTAATGTTAGACATATATTTTGTTAGTGTGAAATATGTGTTTGTTGAGTGTAAAGCTTGTGTGTGATTGTGTGAAGCTTTTGACAATTTGAAGTGCAAGTAAAAAGGGTATTTTTGTAATTATAGAAAAACCTAGGGTTGTTTTTGCAAAATGTATTTGGATTAGGGTAATTTCAAAATAAGAGAAATATATTTTTCTTACTTTATGTCTTGTAAAAATATATATTTATCCAAAAGTTTCAATTGAAATATGTATGTTGAAGTGTGTAAAAATTATGGGTAAAATGGTAAAAACAAGGGTGTTTGTGTAATTTTATAAAAGTACAAGTCCTTTTATGCAAATGTTTGATATACAAAAGTAACTTTTAAATTTACTCAGGACTAGAGTGTAAAAGTGCAAGTCATCATGACGAGTCTATCCCGTCATCATGACGTGTCATAAATGTTTGCATTTAGGTCCTGAATTTTATAAAATTTCATTCTTTAGGACAAACACAATACAAATCCAACTTTTGTTCAAAAATGCACGTGTAAAAATATAAGTTTCGAGTTTTTGAACTTGAGCCCTAAAGCAATGTTGTAGAGTTTGAAAAACTCTCCAACTTTCGTTTTGGGCATTTCTTCATTCGGGTTTTAGATCGATGGAAAATTTTACTTTACAAATAGGTCCCTGCAATTTTCTGATTTTGCGCTTAAGTCCTTGGGAAGTTCCAATTCCCTTTCTTCTCTGTTTTTCTTCTCCCTCTGCCTTATCCGTTCCCTGCCGTCTCCTTCTTCCCTTTCTCCACTAGCAACCGCATCTCGTGTTCTCTGCCTCTTTCTCCCCTCTCTCTCTCTCCTCAGCTCAAACAGGCAGGCCCGAGCGGCAGAACGGCTCGCGGGGCGAGCTGCAGCAGCAAGCGAAGCACTGGCGAGGCGGCGCCCAGGCGGGCGAGCCGGCTCCAGGCGCGCGCGGCAGGCGGGCTCGGAGCGGCGGCTTGGACGGCTGGCGGCGCATGGGGGCCAGGCGGGGCGGCGCTGCGCGAGGAGGCGCGGTAGCGGGCGCATGCGGGCAGCGCGCAGCGCGGTGCGGGCCACGGTACAGCGGGAGGAGCAGCGTGCGCGGGCTAGCGGCGCACGGCGGGGCCCGAGCGGCTGGAGGTGCGGCCCAGGCGGGGCGTTGGCGTGGGCGCAGGGGGCAGCGGGCCCAGCAGCGGCAAGCGGCCGTGCGGGCTGGTGGCGGTCGCAGGCGCGCGCGCGGGCGTCGCGGGAGGCGGGCGGCAGCGGCGCTGGCTCGGGTGGCGCGCGGAAGCGGAGCGACGTGCGGGTGCTTGCGGCGCGGCAGCAGGTGGTTGCGGCGCGTGGGAGCGAGTGGCTCTGCGGGCGGCGCTGGAGGCCGGTGCACGGCCGGCGCGGGTAGCTGCGGCACCAGGTCGCGGCGCGTCGGCTCAGGAGGAAGAGGAGCAGTGTAGGTCTGAGTGGAACAAGTGCACGGCGCAAGCGGCAGTTACCGACTCGGTGCGACAGCGGCTTAGGGCTGGGGCGCACTGGCTCAAGCGCGGCGGCAGGCCGACGAAGGTGCGGCAGATGCGGGCGCACGAGTAGAGCAGTTCGTGCGCGGCGGAGCAGAAGCATGGGCGCGCGGGATTGGCGCGCGCGGCAGGTGCTGGAACGGCAGGAACGCGAGCGACGCCGAGCGGGTGGCGCGAGCGTGCAAGTGATGGCGTACGGAAGTGGGAGGTGTGGACAGGTGTTGAGCGGAGCGCGCGCGGAGGGTGCTGGAGGCGCGATTGGCGCGCGCGTGTGAGTGGCTTGGCCGAGGCAGGAGTAGGCCTAGGTGGCGCGAACACGCGTGTGTGAGCACGAGAGTGATGCGGCAAGGCCGGGCGAACACAGGTTAGGCAACTGGAAGCGGAGGAGCAGCTGCACAGCGTGCAGGGCAGATTCGCACGGGAACAGCAGGGTCGCGTTTGGAGGACGTCGGAAGCCGTTGAGGAGAAGACAACGAAAGGCGCGGCCCTGATGCGGACAGACCTCGGTCTTTGTGAAAGCGGAAGAACAGTTATGGCACGGCGAGCCGGAGGAAAGGTGGCAAAGCGAAGACGAAGGTCCGAACGGATTTGGACTAGCACATCCGCGGATGCGAGCGAGAGTGTTCTACTGGTGGCCGGCTTGGCTCGATTCCGTAAGCGTGAGCGCGTGCAAGATGACAGGCCACGTGCGAGCAGAGCAAGAGCTAAGAGTATGTGAACAAAGGAAGTTCAGTCCGTGGACAAGGAAACTCTAAGGTTCGCGGAAGAGATAGTATAACGAACCAATCCGGCTCTGTCTTTTTGTCCCAGGGATTCACGACATCCAGCAGCTCCTAATCTTCATCGATCGCCGGGCAAGACCACAACACCTCAAGAAAGCTCGTGAACCCTCTCATCGAGCTCTTCCCATCGCCAACTTTGTTCACCACGGAAAATCACTTTCCGTCTGTTCTTCTCCTTAACCAAGGTTTGCCCTGACCTGCTGAACTTTTCTAATGCCGGCGATTCCTTTGCCGGAATATCGACGTTAACTTCCTGATAACTGTTTTTTTCCCGGACCAAGGACTTGATTGTTATGTTTTAGAAAGTTCTAGGGTGTCCTTTGTAAAATTTTCAAAACTTTCTTTGTTTCAAATCAGTGAACAGTTACAAGTTTGTGTTATGCTCTTGAATTGAAAGTTTTGATCTGTGGTCTAGGTTAAATGTTAGGGAATGAATGCTTTGTTTGTACCATATATTGTATGCATGTGTTTTAGCTGAAAGATAAATCATAGGATGTATGTTTCAGGTGGAAAAGTGTAGTAATTAGTTAATATATCACACAAACGCTCATATCCCTACCGTCAAGACGTTATCCTCGTCTTGATTGCTGTTTCCTTAAGTTCCTTGCCGTATATAGATTCTTGTTAGTTCGTGTGCATCTATTGCTTAACTAATATGTTTCGACAACTATACTTCAGTGGCAGGTTATCAACCTAGCCACTTAAGATCTGTTTTCTTTAAGTCTATGATGTTTCTGCGTAACAGTTGTCAGCCGATGCATTTCTTGTAAAATGTTTCTACCATCGGCTGGTTAGCTGGAACGGTTGTTATCTTTTTAATATTGGCTACTGCCGGTAACATTCTGTTATTCCGTCCTACATCGGCTATCACATAGCCGATCAATCTGAGGTGCACACACGATCTTAGGGTTCTTGCCAATCGGCCGACCCAAACCAATTTTTGGTTGCTTTTCCGTATCGGTCAACACGGCCGATCGATCCTTAGCTTCCCCATTCATATCCACACACTTCTATCAGTCGATCTATCAACTGAGAGATTGGCTTTATACTTATCGGTCATATACCCTTAACCACACTCCATTCGGCTATACGTTACTTAATTGTTGTGTTGACGTAATCGAGCCGATACAACCACACTTAGTTACCTAGAATAACACCTAAGCACATCTCAGTTAAAACACGATTGCTCTAGGAATCATCCTTCTGCCAAGGTAATCGATACTTTCATCCATCATCTAGGAATCCGATGCACCTTTCCATCGGCTAAACCCTTGTTGTTTCTGTCACACCCGATTTATAAGAACATAAATCGAGCAATCATATATGCGCCAGGATCAAGTCACGCATATATACAACAGATTATCAAGATATCACAACACATGTCAGGAATAACATTAATATAAATCGTAAATAAATCGATAAATGAATTATTTTATTACAACCGAATCAAGAATCGGTTCATGAGTTGCGGAAGCGTAAAAGGAATACATGAAGAGCTGGGCGCCACAGGGACGTCGACTGGGAGACAAACGCCTAGAAGTCATCGAAGCCGCTGACGTAATCCTCCACGTTGCCGGGCACTGAGCAGCAGTCGAAGATATCCAAAATAGAACAGAAGAGTAGAGAGGCAAGTGTGAGTACAAACTAGTACTCAACAAGTATAACACGAGTATGAGGCTCTAAGGTTAGCTGACTCAACTGCATTAGCTTTTAATCTTGGCAAATTTTATTAAAGCTAATTACTACAAGTGGATGAGTTACCATAACCCAAATTGCATAAGAATTAATCAATATTAATTAAGAACTACTGAGAACCATCCAAACCAAAACCACCCGGGGAATCGCCCTCGTCAAAGGTTGATAACCCCACTAATCAGACGGAGGATCTGGGCCGCTCATGACTGTGAGCACAGCTGATATATCAGTTTTACACTCTCGAGAGGTTGCACAACTTTACCCACAAGTCGTGAGCTACGCTAGTTGTTCATCACACTTCCTTAGGTGAGATGGCTAGCGAGCGCACTACGAGACCGTTACAAAGAATCACGTTGGTAAGGTGTAACCGCTAAGGATTCTGGATCAGCGACGATGGGGCCCACCTCCGGGGGTACAAGACACACAGCACAGACCAAGCCGGAGGAGCAGGGACCATTGAAGCTTACCACCCCTCTTGCCCACGCAGGTAAGTTACTCCCGAACCAAAATGACCTAATTAGTAAGTCAAGACCGACCCATTCCAGTCTTGTGGTTGCGCGGTTGTCCCAGGTTGTCGCTCTATGAACCGGTCCTTATGGAGAGTGGCCAACCAAGCACTAAGCACCGTGCTGGCCCCCTAAACCATGTTTCTAACAAAAACATCTTTTAAGGACGCACAAACCACTCAAGCACACAGCACAGAGGGTCGGCTCCAGAATTAAGTTGCATAAGACCATTAATCAAATTAATTAAAAAGGACCCAGGTTTGTTATAGCGCAGCAACCTAGCACAACTAACCAAGAATGCAACCCAAAGGATATATATAAAGGATATACAGGTGGCTAGGAAGTCCTTATAAGTATACAGAATTAAAATGCAATATGAAATTATATTTAAAAGTGATAGGAGGTTCATGTTATACTTGCCTTCCTCGTATTCTCCCGGCTGCTGCTCGAACTGCTCGGAAGATGGCTGCTCCTGGTACTGCTCCGGTGGCTCGACGTCTACTCACGATCGTAACAGCAATACATGGCCACACAGGCACACACATGCAAACAATAGCAAAACATAAGAAACAGTACATCAACACAATGGAACAGCACATAAAACCGGCCTAGAACGATTCTACGCGTTACAACGATCGCGTGGACATAAAGAGCGCTTAAAACGGAGCTAAAACGCAAAATCTAGGGCTAAAACAAGGTCCAGGGACTAAACTGTAAGAAAAACAGAACTTCCAAGGGGTTCTGGACAAAAACCAGGAACCTAAACGTAATTAAAGGCTAAACGCAGGGGCTAACACGCGAAAATACAGGGCTTGGACTGCGGGTTGATTCTTGAAAAGCGCAGGGGCTCTTTAACAAAATGGCCAGGCTGAAGCGGTACGCGCTAATCTGGACCACTGGATCTAACTTCTACGGCCCAGATCAGATCTATTTCGCGAAGGGGTATGTGCGCATCGTGGCCGCTGGATCTAGATCCAACGGTTTACACGCGATTCAGTTCGGACGGTCCGATCTAACTGCCGTTTACGGACGGTCCGATCTGACTGCCGTTTACGGACGGTCCGATCTGTCCGAGGGGGTCCGGTCCACTGGATCCTGATTGGAGGGCTGGGACTAGACTCACACGGCGAAGGGGTATCTGCGGATCTGGACGCTTGGATCTCGATCGAAGGGTGCTGGTCCAAGAGGTAAGCGAGATCTAATCCTACACCTCCACTACAGATCGAGCGGCTGAGGGCTTTCCGGCCGGCTCTGGTGGCGGCGGCTACTGGGCACGGCGGAGGGCGGCCGGGGCTCGCCGGAGGACACGCTGTCGGGCGTTTCCGGCCACTATTCGGGGTACGGCTGGCACTGGGAGAAAGAGAGGACGACGGCAAACCCATCTAGGCGGTCAAGGAAGCGGTTTAGGGTTTAGGTTGGGGTTCCCCACGGCAGGGGCGGCTCGGTTTCATGGTGACAAGCGGAACATGCTCACGCGGAGGGAGAGAAGAAGGGAGAGAAGCACGGCGCGACCCTTACCACGTCTGGAAACCGCGACGACTGCTGGCGGTGGAGAAGTGGCGATGCCGGAATGTAATTGCGACGGTGCGGCTCGGTCAACGACGGCGCAGCCCTCGGATTGAGCGGCGGAGCGGCAACGCGGGGCTTGGGGGAAAAACTGGGGAAGGCAGAGGCGGCCGAGGGGAAACGTGAAGAAGTGGTCGCGGCTAAGAAGGGGGCGGTCCTCGGCGTGCGGTCAATCGGGCAACGGAACTCCGCCCTTCCCGGAGTCGTTGCGGCTTGATTCAATCCAGGCGCTGCGGCTTCTAGAAGCAAGGGGAAACTCGGGTGCTGGCCAGGGCGCGGGCTCGGGTACGGCGCAAGGGCTCGGGGCGCGCAGCAGAGTGGGGCCACGGGCAGCGACAGGGAGGCCGGCCGGCGGGGAAGGGAAACAGAGGAGGAGTCGAGCTGGGGGATTGACCGAGAAAGAAGGAATAACTGAGGAAAGAACGAGAATGACTGAGAAAAGAAGGAATGACTGAGAATATAAGAGATGACTGAGAACAGAAGGAATGACTGAGAGAAAGGAAGGAATGACTGAGAAAAGAGAGACTACAGGAGTGACTGAGAAAAGAAGGAATGACTGACTCACTTTCCTGTTTCCACTCAAATCTATTGGAATTCAGTTCGAATTTGAATTCAACTTGTATGCACTCAACCAAATAAAACTTATGCACCAGCATGAATGCACAAACATGTTGACCTTACAATAAATTTTATTTCCCGTGTTATAAATTTCTTTTAAATGCAGGATAAATTAGAAAAACCTTGAAAATTTTATTTGAGCCAAAATAAATTCCTTAAAATTTGGGAAAATTACATTAGGGTGTTACAAACCCACCCCCCTTACAGGAATCTCGTCCCGAGATTCGGATAGGCTAGCCAGCAAAGAGATCGGGGTATGTCTTTTTCAACTCATCTTCTCGCTCCCAAGTAGCCTCATCCTCTGTGTGATGACTCCATTGAACACGGCACATCTTGATCCTCTTATTTCTGGTAACTCTCTCAGATGTCTCGAGAATCTTTACCGGATGCTCAATATAGGTCAGATCCTCCTGCACATCCAACCCTTCTATCGGTGCTTGCTCTTCTGGCACTCTCAAGCACTTCTTCAGTTGAGACACGTGGAACACATCGTGCACTCCTGAGAGGTTGGGAGGCAACTCCAAATGATATGCCACTTCACCCTTCCGTTCCAACACCTTGAACGGACCAATGTATCGAGGAGCTAGCTTCCCTCGTACATTAAACCTGCGGATTCCTCTCATCAGCGAGACCTTCAGGTACACATGGTCACCCACTGCAAAGGTCAAATCTCGGCGACGCACATCCGCGTAGCTCTTCTGACGAGTCTGAGCGACCCTCAGATTCTCTCGCACCTGCTGTACCAACTGTTCTGCCTCTTCAACAATATCCGGACCAAATACCTGCCTCTCGCCAATCTGATCCCAATACAGCGGAGTCCTGCACTTTCGACCATACGGAGCCTCAAACGGGGATTTCTTCAGACTGGCCTGATAACTGTTGTTATATGAGAACTCTGCATACGGCAGGCATTTATCCCAGCTGGTACCATACTGAATAGCACAGGCTCGAAGCATATCCTCCAACACTTGGTTGGTTCTCTCGGTCTGCCCATCTGTCTGAGGATGGTAAGCAGTACTAAAGCGCAGCTTCGTATCCAACGAATCATGCAACTGCTCCCAGAACCGTGAAGTGAACTGAGATCCTCGATCAGATATAATCTTCTTTGGAACACCATGCAGACAGACAATCCTGGAGATATACAACTCTGCGAGTCTAGTACCGGAGTAAGTAGTGTTCACCGGAATGAAGTGAGCAACCTTCGTCAATAGATCCACTACTACCCATATGGAGTTGTACCCTTTCTGAGTACGAGGCAAGCCAACAATGAAGTCCATAGTGATCTCCTCCCATTTCCACTCTGGAATCTTCAACGGCTGCAATAACCCTGCTGGCCTCTGATGCTCGGCCTTGACACGCTGACAAGTGTCACAGATAGCCACGTACTCCGCAACAGAACGCTTCATTCCATACCACCAGAATCGTTCCTTCAGGTCGTAATACATCTTCGTGCTGCCTGGATGAATAGAATATGCTGTATGATGAGCCTCACTTAGAATCAACTTTCTGAGGTCATTCACATCCGGCACACATATACGACCGTTGTACCACAAGGTACCCTGATCATCCTCTCTGAAATGAGGAGCTTTGCCAATCTTGAGCAACTCACGAATCTCCTGCAGCTTCTGATCTTCCTTCTGATGCTGCCTGATCTCGGCCTCTAGAGTGGGTTCCGCCTCGAACGATGTACCTGAGGTATGATGCAAGAAACCCAGGCTCAACTGCTCAAACTCCTCGCATAACTCCTGAGGCATCTGAAAAGCCACGGCCATGTTAACATAGCTCTTCCTGCTCAGAGCATCTGCTACAACATTAGCCTTGCCCGGATGATTGTGAATCTCCAGGTCATAATCCTTGACCAACTCTAGCCATCTTCTCTGCCGCATATTCAGCTCACTCTGAGTGAAAATATACTTGAGGCTCTTGTGGTCGGTGTAAATATCACACCTCTGCCCAAACAAGTAATGCCTCCATATCTTCAGAGCATGCACAACTGCGGCTAACTCCAGATCATGAGTGGGATAATTCAACTCGTGCCGACGCAACTACCGCGAAGCATAGGCTATCACTCTACCTTCCTGCATCAGAACGCAACCAAGACCATCCCTCGAAGCATCACAATACACTGTGAACCTCTTGCTCTGGTTTGGCAGAGTAAGGACTGGCGCCGTAGTCAGCCTCTTCTTCAGCTCCTCGAAGGCATTCTGACGCTCATCAGTCCAAGAGAAATCCACACCCTTCTCCAGCAAGGAAGTCAAAGGCTTCGCAATCTTGGAGAAATTCTCAATGAACCTCCGATAATAACCTGCTAAGCCCAGAAAGGAACGTACTTCCTTCACCGTCTGCGGTACAACCCAGTCAAGCACATCCTTCACTTTTCCGGGGTCCACAGCAATACCTCACTTGGAGATAACATGACCGAGGAATGGGACCTCGTCAATCCAGAACTCGCACTTGCTGAGCTTGGCATACAGCTTGTGCTCTCTGAGCCTCTGCAACACAAGCCTCAGATGCTTCTCATGCTCCGCTTCTGACTTGGAATATATCAGGATATCATCGATAAATATCACCACAAAGGTGTCCAGATAATCCATGAAAACCTTGTTCATCAGATGCATGAAGAAAGCCGGAGCATTAGTCAAGCCAAAGGACATGACCGTATACTCATATAACCCATACTTGCAGGTGAATGCCGTCTTCAGGATATCCTCAGGACGAATCTTCAGCTGATGATAACCCGAACGCAGATCAATCTTCGAGAATACACAAGCACCCTGAAGCTGATCAAAGAGATCCTCAATACGGGGCAATGGATGCTTGTTCTTGATAGTGACTGCATTCAGATCCCGATAATCGACGCACATTCTCTTCGCGCCATCCTTCTTCTCTACAAGCAATACAGGAAAAGCACAAGGAGAGAAACTGCGACGGATATAACCCTTAGCTAGCAACTCGTCGACAGTCTTCTTAACTTTCTCATGCTCGACAGGAGCCATACGATAGGGCCTCTTGGCAATAGGAGCTGTGCCAGGCAAGAGATCAATAGAAAACTCAATGTCGCGGTCAGGCGGCATACCTGGCAAATCATCCGGAAAGACATCCGGGAATTCAGACACCACGCGAATACCATCCGTGGGTCTAGCCTCCATCTGATGAAGAAATCCAGAAGGCTCCGTAGCTCCAACAGTAACCTCCTGACCATCCGGTGCCGACAAAAGAACCGTCCTCTGAGCACAATCTATCCGGACTCCCCACTTAGCAAGAGTCTCCATCCCGAGGATCACATCAATGCCCTTGGAGTCCAGCACCATCAGATTTGCACTGAAATCTACCCCCCTTATAACCACACTGACTCGGGGGCAGAAGACATGAGACCTCAACTGCCCTCCCGGTGAAGATACTAACATGCACCTCTTTAATGTGCTAGTAGGAATACCATGATGCTCAACAAAAGACCGGGTGATGAAAGAATGCGTGGCACCAGTATCAAAAAGAACTGTAGCAGGGTGGGTGTTGACCATGAACGTACCAATCACCACGTTAGGAGCCTCGGCCGCTGACTCGGCCGTCACGTGGTTCACCCTACCCTGAGCTGGGGCCTTGGGCTGAGCTGCACGCCCTTGCTGTCCTGCCTGTGCCTTCCGAGGGCAGACGTTGGCGTAGTGCCCCGGCTCGCCGCAGTGGAAGCATACTCGAGGAAATGCAGCGGCCTGCTGCCCAGGTGGAGGAGTGGGCGCTCCCTGCCTCTGAGCTGGTGGAGCCGGAGGCGCCGGAAGCCTCTGACCCGGTCCCGCCTGCTGCTGCTGCTGAGGACGAGGCGGAAACTGCTGCCGCTGCTGGTACTGCTGGGGCGGCCTCTGGTGCTGCTGCTGGGGAGGATACTGGTAGCGGGGACGGGTGTTGCTGCCCGAAGAGGATGGAGCCATCTTCCTCTTCTTATCCTCAATCTCCCGGCGCTTGCGCTCGGTGTTGAGAGCCGCATCAACCAGCTGGTTGAAGTTGTCGAAGCGGTGGTTCAGCAGCGCATACTGGATGTGATCATCCAGTCCCTCCTTGAAGTACTCCTGCACATCGCTATCACGAGCGACGTCAGCAGGGGCGTAGCGGGCAAGCTGAAGGAAACGGTCACGGTACTCCGTCACCGTCATCGATCCCTGCTTAAGGGCACGGAACTCCTTCTGCTTCATCTTCATAATGCCCTCAGGAATGTGATGGTTCCTGAAACGCTCGCGGAACTGGTCCCACGTGAGAGCATCACGATCCCGAGCTGGATAAGACTCCCACCAGTCAAGAGCAGATCCTCGCAGCTGCCCTGCTGCGTAAAGGACTCGCTCCCGGTCGTCGCACTGCGCAACAACTAACTGGCGCTCCACCGAACGAAGCCAGTCGTCCGCCTGGAGTGGGTCCGTGGCGTGAGAGAAGGTCGGCGGGTGTCCTCTCAGGAAGTCCGCACGCTTGTCACGGGGCTGAGGTGGCGGAGGAGGCGGTGGCTGAGCATGGATCTGCTGCAGAGCCTGAACGGTGTTGTTCAGGGTAGCCATCATTTGCATCTGGAGCTGGAAGAACTGCTCCTGGGTCAGTGGTGGCGGCATCGGTAGCGGCTGACCAGTACCCTGGTTGTTCTGCTCCTGCTGGTCAGAACCGGAACCGGTGCGCCTGGTGTTCACCATCTGGTCGCAACAAACGAAACTTATAAGAGATAGATAGGGTATAACTTCGGGAAGGAAAACTTTGACGGGATAAAATAGGGAGAAAGGAATGTACGGTTTTACCCCCAACGATCTAAATCAAATTTTTATTATTTGATTCGAGTTGGGTTAGGATCAATTTGCATGAACAAGTTTAGCTACTAGCCTATGCAATCAACCAAAAATCCAAATCAAACATTTGCACAATAACAAACATTCAATATTCACAACTTAGTCGAATTTTCCACACTACTCGACTAACACCCTCGTTCTAGCGTATTTTCACCGGGACAACCTAAACTTATAGATTACAGGACTAAGCGACTCAGGCCAACGTTTATGGAAAGCTCAAACTATATCTCAGAAAAGATAGATGAGATAGCAAATCAAGGGCTTAAGACTCAAGGAATGGAAGCAAAAATGAATGTTTGGGTTTTGCGGAAGCAGAGCAAGCGAAAAGAAGTCCTAAACTCGACCAGTTCTATCTAGGCTTCGTCCTACAGTCAACACGGCTCTGATACCAATCTGTCACACCCGATTTATAAGAACATAAATCGAGCAATCATATATGCGCCAGGATCAAGTCACGCATATATACAACAGATTATCAAGATATCACAACACATGTCAGGAATAACATTAATATAAATCGTAAATAAATCGATAAATGAATTATTTTATTACAACCGAATCAAGAATCGGTTCATGAGTTGCGGAAGCGTAAAAGGAATACATGAAGAGCTGGGCGCCACAGGGACGTCGACTGGGAGACAAACGCCTAGAAGTCATCGAAGCCGCTGACGTAATCCTCCACGTTGCCGGGCACTGAGCAGCAGTCGAAGATATCCAAAATAGAACAGAAGAGTAGAGAGGCAAGTGTGAGTACAAACTAGTACTCAACAAGTATAACACGAGTATGAGGCTCTAAGGTTAGCTGACTCAACTGCATTAGCTTTTAATCTTGGCAAATTTTATTAAAGCTAATTACTACAAGTGGATGAGTTACCATAACCCAAATTGCATAAGAATTAATCAATATTAATTAAGAACTACTGAGAACCATCCAAACCAAAACCACCCGGGGAATCGCCCTCGTTAAAGGTTGATAACCCCACTAATCAGACGGAGGATCTGGGCCGCTCATGACTGTGAGCAAAGCTGATATATCAGTTTTACACTCTCGAGAGGTTGCACAACTTTACCCACAAGTCGTGAGCTACGCTAGTTGTTCATCACACTTCCTTAGGTGAGATGGCTAGCGAGCGCACTACGAGACCGTTACAAAGAATCACGTTGGTAAGGTGTAACCGCTAAGGATTCTGGATCAGCGACGATGGGGCCCACCTCCGGGGGTACAAGACACACAGCACAGACCAAGCCGGAGGAGCAGGGACCATTGAAGCTTACCACCCCTCTTGCCCACGCAGGTAAGTTACTCCCGAACCAAAATGACCTAATTAGTAAGTCAAGACCGTCCCATTCCAGTCTTGTGGTTGCGCGGTTGTCCCAGGTTGTCGCTCTATGAACCGGTCCTTATGGAGAGTGGCCAACCAAGCACTAAGCACCGTGCTGGCCCCCTAAACCATGTTTCTAACAAAAACATCTTTTAAGGACGCACAAACCACTCAAGCACACAGCACAGAGGGTCGGCTCCAGAATTAAGTTGCATAAGACCATTAATCAAATTAATTAAAAAGGACCCAGGTTTGTTATAGCGCAGCAACCTAGCACAACTAACCAAGAATGCAACCCAAAGGATATATATAAAGGATATACAGGTGGCTAGGAAGTCCTTATAAGTATACAGAATTAAAATGCAATATGAAATTATATTTAAAAGTGATAGGAGGTTCATGTTATACTTGCCTTCCTCGTATTCTCCCGGCTGCTGCTCGAACTGCTCGGAAGATGGCTGCTCCTGGTACTGCTCCGGTGGCTCGACGTCTACTCACGATCGTAACAGCAATACATGGCCACACAGGCACACACATGCAAACAATAGCAAAACATAAGAAACAGTACATCAACACAATGGAACAGCACATAAAACCGGCCTAGAACGATTCTACGCGTTACAACGATCGCGTGGACATAAAGAGCGCTTAAAACGGAGCTAAAACGCAAAATCTAGGGCTAAAACAAGGTCCAGGGACTAAACTGTAAGAAAAACAGAACTTCCAAGGGGTTCTGGACAAAAACCAGGAACCTAAACGTAATTAAAGGCTAAACGCAGGGGCTAACACGCGAAAATACAGGGCTTGGACTGCGGGTTGATTCTTGAAAAGCGCAGGGGCTCTTTAACAAAATGGCCAGGCTGAAGCGGTACGCGCTAATCTGGACCACTGGATCTAACTTCTACGGCCCAGATCAGATCTATTTCGCGAAGGGGTATGTGCGCATCGTGGCCGCTGGATCTAGATCCAACGGTTTACACGTGATTCAGTTCGGACGGTCCGATCTAACTGCCGTTTACGGACGGTCCGATCTGATTGCCGTTTACGGACGGTCCGATCTGTCCGAGGGGGTCCGGTCCACTGGATCCTGATCGGAGGGCTGGGACTAGACTCACACGGCGAAGGGGTATCTGCGGATCTGGACGCTTGGATCTCGATCGAAGGGTGCTGGTCCAAGAGGTAAGCGAGATCTAATCCTACACCTCCACTACAGATCGAGCGGCTGAGGGCTTTCCAGCCGGCTCTGGTGGCGGCGGCTACTGGGCACGGCGGAGGGCGGCCGGGGCTCGCTGGAGGACACGCTGTCGGGCGTTTCCGGCCACTATTCGGGGTACGGCTGGCACTGGGAGAAAGAGAGGACGACGGCAAACCCATCTAGGCGGTCAAGGAAGCGGTTTAGGGTTTAGGTTGGGGTTCCCCACGGCAGGGGCGGCTCGGTTTCACGGTGACAAGCGGAACATGCTCACGCGGAGGGAGAGAAGAAGGGAGAGAAGCACGGCGCGACCCTTACCACGTCTGGAAACCGCGACGACTGCTGGCGGTGGAGAAGTGGCGATGCTGGAATGTAATTGCGACGGTGCGGCTCGGTCAACGACGGCGCAGCCCTCGGATTGAGCGGCGGAGCGGCAATGCGGGGCTTGGGGGAAAAACTGGGGAAGGCAGAGGCGGCCGAGGGGAAACGTGAAGAAGTGGTCGCGGCTAAGAAGGGGGCGGTCCTCGGCGTGCGGTCAATCGGGCAACGGAACTCCGCCCTTCCCGGAGTCGTTGCGGCTTGATTCAATCCAGGCGCTGCGGCTTCTAGAAGCAAGGGGAAACTCGGGTGCTGGCCAGGGCGCGGGCTCGGGTACGGCGCAAGGGCTCGGGGCGCGCAGCAGAGCGGGGCCACGGGCAGCGACAGGGAGGCCGGCCGGCGGGGAAGGGAAACAGAGGAGGAGTCGAGCTGGGGGATTGACCGAGAAAGAAGGAATAACTGAGGAAAGAACGAGAATGACTGAGAAAAGAAGGAATGACTGAGAATATAAGAGATGACTGAGAATAGAAGGAATGACTGAGAGAAAGGAAGGAATGACTGAGAAAAGAGAGACTACAGGAGTGACTGAGAAAAGAAGGAATGACTGACTCACTTTCCTGTTTCCACTCAAATCTATTGGAATTCAGTTCGAATTTGAATTCAACTTGTATGCACTCAACCAAATAAAACTTATGCACCAGCATGAATGCACAAACATGTTGACCTTACAATAAATTTTATTTCCCGTGTTATAAATTTCTTTTAAATGCAGGATAAATTAGAAAAACCTTGAAAATTTTATTTGAGCCAAAATAAATTCCTTAAAATTTGGGAAAATTACATTAGGGTGTTACAGTTTCCAATCGGCTCTGTTGCAATCTTCAACAAGTAGCCGATCATAATTAGATGTCCTCTTAAAGCTCTATCTAAGTTTAGTTTCAGATCTTTTTGGTTGTTAGGTGAATAGTGTGTTATATGAATGCTAGATTGCAATTGTATTATGAAGTAAGGTAGTGTTATGTGCACGCTTTAAATGAAATGTTGCATCGCATGTAGATACGATTACTTCGGCAACGGTACTTACGAGATCTTCCCGGAGTCTGTAGAGGATGTTTCTGAAGACCAAGTGGATGTCATCAAGGGAATATCGGAAGCTCCGAACCAAGTTCGGAAGATAACAACACTAACATCTCTGACTTCAGTCTCACCAGTAAAGGCAAGCCCCGGTCATATCCCACTACTTTATTTACACTGCAATCTATGTCTATCTATATTATATTTTGCATTAAGTCTAGGAATTGAAGTGAAACCCTAGATGCATGAATCCTAGGAATCCAATGTAATGCTCCCGAGTCCTTATCGGATAGATGCTCCGCTAATAGGACCGGTAGAAGTCGAGTGATTTCCTGTCACTCGCGCGACATAGGAATTGCATGTTTACATTTCTGCAACCACTATAAGAATGACGGACAGGGTCATGTGCTGTATCATGACCTGGAAGTTTACCCTATCTGTTTTGTTAAAAGTTGATAAGGTCGATATGTGTGGTAGTGGTGGCTAAGCGTTTGAACAGTACAAGCCACATGCCGCGAAATATGGTAAAGCGGTAAGCCTAGTAACCGATCGGCCCGGCAAGTGGGTATATTTCCACCACTCGACCTTTATGTTATGTTCACACGCACCGACCTGTGGGAGTACGTTCTGCATGGCAGACAGGAATACGGGTTTTGTAGTCGCGCTACAGACGTATGTCCTGCACGAGTGATGTGCGTACGGTCCTGCAAGTCGCTTGTGGTGGCCTACCCACGAGTCGGAATGAAAGGTAAACGGTTGCTTCGGAACGCCCTGCTGGTATTCCCAAGCGTGTGTGTTAGGTTTACCTTGCAAGGTTAAAAATTCGATTCGAATCGTCCGCCTCTCACGATGCTTGAGACTGCTTATCCCTTTTACCACATTGAGTAAGAAATGAAACTAATGATGGATAATCTTGATGGATGATAATCACTACCTTGCTTGTTTAATGTAGGTGCTAACCTAGAATGACTAATCAAGCTAGAATCTGAAAGCTAAAACTTGAAAATAGTTCATACTCTTTATTGCTTTTCAGCTGAAAATAAACCCAGAGCCTCTACAATGCTCGCATGAGTCTAGTTACGGGCTAAAGTATACCCAATCCCGGGTAAGCCTTGCTGAGTATTAGTATACTCAGACTTGCTAGTTTTATGTTTTTCAGGTAAAGCCTTTGAAGATCCTACTCTTCCCCTGTCTTGGCCCTGTGCTCTTCCAGAAGATTGGTCCGAGGAATGGGATCCGTCCCCGACCAAACTTTGGGATACCGAGTGATGTCGTGCCTGGGCTTAGCATGACGTCCGTCTTAACGACGTGTTGTAATCGTCGCGTATGTTTTCCGCTGCCAAAAACCATAGCTTTAATGGTTGGAAATCTTTTCTCTAGATTTGAAACTTCATACTTCTTTTGGAAATTCTTATAATGTAATTCTCTATGATGTAAAATGTGATGGTGATTGTATCTCTGGACTCACCTTCGTGTGAGGTAACCTTATTGGATCCTGTGTATCGGTGGTTTATCGGGACGTTACTCGACAGGCCAAGGGATTATACCGTTTGAAGCACGTTGGAGCCCTCTAGAGTGGACTCGCGTACTTGAGCCGGTATAATTCAGGTTGGTTCTGCCACAGCTGGTATCAGAGCTATAAGGTTACCCTGGAGATACATTTTACCTTAAAAATGTTTTCAGTATAAAAATTTGACCAACAAAGTATTTGGCAAAACTACGTTGGATCCGTTAAGGATTATGCTTAGTACGTAAAGCCCTAGGGTAATGCTTATGAGGGAATTAGATGTGGCTATAGTATATATATAACTCTAACTACCAGCATTACTTTTCTGTCAAAACTTAAATTCATGCACAACCCAACCTTATATTCTGTAACGACATCTTCGATGGTGAGGTAAGGAGGTAAGGATCCTCAGCCAACTGAGGGAGCTTGGCCTTCCCGTCGGTGATGCGAACCGAATGCTGTTTCTCAAGCAGTGGCCTACTTGAGATGCTGCCAATATACCAACTTAGGTTGATTATATTGGGAGTATATGGTTCGGTGCAGGGTATGGCGATCGCAGAGCATACCCCCGCATTTTACGGTACCCCCGTGAATACGTTATTTCGATAACGTATGTTAACGTTGTCTGTACGGCGGTAATTGTACAGATGCTGTTTCTATAGTGAACAGTAATGATTGGGGACGCTTTCATGACATGCTGGCATGAAAGGTTCAGTATATACATATTGTGTTTTCTGCAGGAATGCTAACCACGATTCGATAGGTTCTGAACGGTTAGGACTATCGACTAGATATTATAGGGAGAGACGTATCTATATGATGCCACCGTAACTAACTACGTAAGACCAAGATTACTTGGCAGTTATTTTTGTTTGTGAGGACGTGTAGAACGTGCATGCATCCTGACATTTTCGATTGGTTTGATTGCCTTGTTTGTTATATTGTTGTACTGAAACATGTGCTTGTATCTGAATGCCTGTTTTGACTTTGTGTTGTGGGAGTTAATGTAATCTGTTAGGCTATGTTAGAGTTAAGAAAGTCTTTTGTGAATCAGGTGAATTGGGCTTTGTTTGAACCCTATCACCGATCTTAGCTTAACAGCCAAATCAAATCCTTGATTTTGCTTTAAATCTGTTTCGGCAGAACCATTGAACTTCTCCTTTGATGGTTAAACCTTGGTGGTTATCATCAAACCCTTCAATCCATCATCTAGTGATCTATCTATCCTCTCTTGGTGTTGTACCTTATATCATTGATTAATCTGGTTACAACATCTGAGAGCTGTACCTTCAATTTTTGCTCAGATGATTTTGAGTAAAATAAAAAGATTTAGGGCAAAAGTTATGCATCATAACATATACCATCTTTGGTCAGTGCATGGTGTTGCATCGTCATCAACAACCCGTAGACTAACTAACGAGTGTGCCTCCGATACAACTTCAGGTTATCTTGGGTCTCTTAAGACCTACCTTGTTGCTGTTGACACTATAGGGTTGCTATTTCTTCTTTGTGGTGGTGTTTAATCACATGACCATGATGCCGTGTCGGAACCTAAGGCCTCATGTGCACTGCAGTCACATGATTGAGCCATTAGGAGCGCACTGGTGACTAGGTCCATGTGACGTAACCCCACTGCAAACTCTTCTTATGCAACCTTACTAGTATCCTAACTTCTAATCCTTGTCTAAGGATATAGTACTACCCAGGTGTTAGTTACGAGAGAACGGTTGTGGAGTGCGAGTCATATGCATCATCAACTCATGCGGGGCATTTCATACGTGCATACATTGCAAATATCATCATCCTTACATCATAATGTATGCATCATTTGGTCAACATCATGGTAATTGCATTGTGTCATATGCATCATCTCGGTCGCGCATGGGATTCCTCATCCTCATGTTGCACTATCATTGCACTCGGAGTAGAGCATTTTGTCATTATCCCTTGATTACATCGGTCTAAATAGGCATGTTTTGCAATAACATCATCTAAAATTATTCAGGTAACAAACTCTGAGCAGAAATGTTTCAAACATCACTTATCAATCTCTCAAATTATTCTCGCTTGCTATCCATGAGTTTCGTGATGAATGTCGTCGACATTTATCATCATCAGGTGATGATCTTAACTCTATGAGAAATTGATCACCTTTTTCCTCTCTTCTTTCGTCAAACTCATCTATGTACAATCTCTTCATGCTCTCGTTATACTCATCTCGTCATGCTCTCATCATCAACCTTAATCTTCTCTGGTGTGATTGCTTTTGCCACTTTTGGTGTGTGATTCACTTCTCTTCCCCTTAGAGCCTTTCGTCCGAATCTCGGGACGAGATTCTTTTTAGGGAGGAGGGTTGTGACAGTTCGTGTACTTGTAATGTTAGACATATATTTTGTTAGTGTGAAATATGTGTTTGTTGAGTGTAAAGCTTGTGTGTGATTGTGTGAAGCTTTTGACAATTTGAAGTGCAAGTAAAAAGGGTATTTTTGTAATTACAGAAAAACCTAGGGTTGTTTTTGCAAAATGTATTTGGATTAGGGTAATTTCAAAATAAGAGAAATATATTTTTCTTACTTTATGTCTTGTAAAAATATATATTTATCCAAAAGTTTCAATTGAAATATGTATGTTGAAGTGTGTAAAAATTATGGGTAAAATGGTAAAAACAAGGGTGTTTGTGTAATTTTATAAAAGTACAAGTCCTTTTATGCAAATGTTTGATATACAAAAGTAACTTTTAAATTTACTCAGGACTAGAGTGTAAAAGTGCAAGTCATCATGACGAGTCTATCCCGTCATCATGACGTGTCATAAATGTTTGCATTTAGGTCCTGAATTTTATAAAATTTCATTCTTTAGGACAAACACAATACAAATCCAACTTTTGTTCAAAAATGCACGTGTAAAAATATAAGTTTCGAGTTTTTGAACTTGAGCCCTAAAGCAATGTTGTAGAGTTTGAAAAACTCTCCAACTTTCGTTTTGGGCATTTCTTCATTCGGGTTTTAGATCGATGGAAAATTTTACTTTACAAATAGGTCCCTGCAATTTTCTGATTTTGCGCTTAAGTCCTTGGGAAGTTCCAATTCCCTTTCTTCTCTGTTTTTCTTCTCCCTCTGCCTTATCCGTTCCCTGCCGTCTCCTTCTTCCCTTTCTCCACTGGCAGCCGCATCTCGTGTTCTCTGCCTCTTTCTCCCCTCTCTCTCTCCTCAGCTCAAACAGGCAGGCCCGAGCGGCAGAACGGCTCGCGGGGCGAGCTGCAGCAGCAAGCGAAGCACTGGCGAGGCGGCGCCCAGGCGGGCGAGCCGGCTCCAGGCGCGCGCGGCAGGCGGGCTCGGAGCGGCGGCTTGGACGGCTGGCGGCGCATGGGGGCCAGGCGGGGCGGCGCTGCGCGAGGAGGCGCGGTAGCGGGCGCATGCGGGCAGCGCGCAGCGCGGTGCGGGCCACGGTACAGCGGGAGGAGCAGCGTGCGTGGGCCAGCGGCGCACGGCGGGGCCCGAGCGGCTGGAGGTGCGGCCCAGGCAGGGCGTTGGCGTGGGCGCAGGGGGCAGCGGGCCCAGCAGCGGCAAGCGGCCGTGCGGGCTGGTGGCGGTCGCAGGCATGCGCGCGGGCGTCGCGGGAGGCGGGCGGCAGCGGTGCTGGCTCGGGTGGCGCGCGGAAGCGGAGCGACGTGCGGGTGCTTGCGGCGCGGCAGCAGGTGGTTGCGGCGCGTGGGAGCGAGTGGCTCTGCGGGCGGCGCTGGAGGCCGGTGCACGGCCGGCGCGGGTAGCTGCGGCACCAGGTCGCGGCGCGTCGGCTCAGGAGGAAGAGGAGCAGTGTAGGTCTGAGTGGAACAAGTGCACGGCGCAAGCGGCAGTTACCGACTCGGTGCGACAGCGGCTTAGGGCTAGGGCGCACTGGCTCAAGCGCGGCGGCAGGCCGACGAAGGTGCGGCAGATGCGGGCGCACGAGTAGAGCAGTTCGTGCGCGGCGGAGCAGAAGCGTGGGCGCGCGGGATTGGCGCGCGCGGCAGGTGCTGGAACGGCAGGAACGCGAGCGACGCCGAGCGGGTGGCGCGAGCGTGCAAGTGATGGCGTACGGAAGTGGGAGGTGTGGACAGGTGTTGAGCGGAGCGCGCGCGGAGGGTGCTGGAGGCGCGATTGGCGCGCGCGTGTGAGTGGCTTGGCCGAGGCAGGAGTAGGCCCAGGTGGCGCGAACACGCGTGTGTGAGCACGAGAGTGATGCGGCAAGGCCGGGCGAACACAGGTTAGGCAACTGGAAGCGGAGGAGCAGCTGCACAGCGTGCAGGGCAGATTCGCACGGGAACAGCAGGGTCGCGTTTGGAGGACGTCGGAAGCCGTTGAGGAGAAGACAACGAAAGGCGCGGCCCTGATGCGGACAGACCTCGGTCTTTGTGAAAGCGGAAGAACAGTTATGGCACGGCGAGCCGGAGGAAAGGTGGCAAAGCGAAGACGAAGGTCCGAACGGATTTGGACTAGCACATCCGCGGATGCGAGCGAGAGTGTTCTACTGGTGGCCGGCTTGGCTCGATTCCGTAAGCGTGAGCGCGTGCAAGATGACAGGCCACGTGCGAGCAGAGCAAGAGCTAAGAGTATGTGAACAAAGGAAGTTCAGTCCGTGGACAAGGAAACTCTAAGGTTCGCGGAAGAGATAGTATAACGAACCAATCCGGCTCTGTCTTTTCGTCCCAGGGATTCACGACATCCAGCAGCTCCTAATCTTCGTCGATCGCCGGGCAAGACCACAACACCTCAAGAAAGCTCGTGAACCCTCTCATCGAGCTCTTCCCATCGCCAACTTTGTTCGCCACGGAAAATCACTTTCCGTCTGTTCTTCTCCTTAACCAAGGTTTGCCCTGACCTGCTGAACTTTTCTAATGCCGGCGATTCCTTTGCCGGAATATCGTCGTTAACTTCCTGATAACTGTTTTTTCCCGGACCAGGGACTTGATTGTTATGTTTTAGAAAGTTCTAGGGTGTCCTTTGTAAAATTTTCAAAACTTTCTTTGTTTCAAATCAGTGAACAGTTACAAGTTTGTGTTATGCTCTTGAATTGAAAGTTTTGATCTGTGGTCTAGGTTAAATGTTAGGGAATGAATGCTTTGTTTGTACCATATATTGTATGCATGTGTTTTAGCTGAAAGATAAATCATAGGATGTATGTTTCAGGTGGAAAAGTGTAGTAATTAGTTAATATATCACACAAACGCTCATATCCCTACCATCAAGACGTTATCCTCGTCTTGATTGCTGTTTCCTTAAGTTCCTTGCCGTATATAGATTCTTGTTAGTTCATGTGCATCTATTGCTTAACTAATATGTTTCGACAACTATACTTCAGTGGCAGGTTATCAACCTAGCCACTTAAGATCTGTTTTCTTTAAGTCTATGATGTTTCTGCGTAACAGTTGTCAGCCGATGCATTTCTTGTAAAATGTTTCTACCATCGGCTGGTTAGCTGGAACGGTTGTTATCTTTTTAATATCGGCTACTGCCGGTAACATTCTGTTATTCCGTCCTACATCGGCTATCACATAGCCGATCAATCTGAGGTGCACACACGATCTTAGGGTTCTTGCCAATCGGCCGACCCAAACCAATTTTTGGTTGCTTTTCCGTATCGGTCAACACGGCCGATCGATCCTTAGCTTCCCCATTCATATCCACACACTTCTATCAGTCGATCTATCGACTGAGAGATCGGCTTTATACTTATCGGTCATATACCCTTAACCACACTCCATTCGGCTATACGTTACTTAATTGTTGTGTTGACGTAATCGAGCCGATACAACCACACTTAGTTACCTAGAATAACACCTAAGCACATCTCAGTTAAAACACGATTGCTCTAGGAATCATCCTTCTGCCAAGGTAATCGATACTTTCATCCATCATCTAGGAATCCGATGCACCTTTCCATCAGCTAAACCCTTGTTGTTTCCAATCGGATCTGTTGCAATCTTCAACAAGTAGCCGATCATAATTAGATGTCCTCTTAAAGCTCTATCTAAGTTTAGTTTCAGATCTTTTTGGTTGTTAGGTGAATAGTGTGTTATATGAATGCTAGATTGCAATTGTATTATGAAGTAAGGTAGTGTTATGTGCACGCTTTAAATGAAATGTTGCATCGCATGTAGATACGATTACTTCGGCGATGGTACTTACGAGATCTTCCCGGAGTCTGTAGAGGATGTTTCTGAAGACCAAGTGGATGTCATCAAGGGAATATCGGAAGCTCCGAACCAAGTTCGGAAGATAACAACACTAACATCTCTGACTTCAGTCTCACCAGTAAAGGCAAGCCCCGGTCATATCCCACTACTTTATTTACACTGCAATCTATGTCTATCTATATTATATTTTGCATTAAGTCTAGGAATTGAAGTGAAACCCTAGATGCATGAATCCTAGGAATCCAATGTAATGCTCCCGAGTCCTTATCGGATAGATGCTCCGCTAATAGGACCGGTAGAAGTCGAGTGATTTCCTGTCACTCGCGCGACATAGGAATTGCATGTTTACATTTCTGCAACCACTATAAGAATGACGGACAGGGTCATGTGCTGTATCATGACCTGGAAGTTTACCCTGTCTGTTTTGTTAAAAGTTGATAAGGTCAATATGTGTGGTAGTAGTGGCTAAGCGTTTGAACAGTACTAGCCACATGCCGTGAAATATGGTAAAGCGGTAAGCCTAGTAACCGATCGGCCCGGCAAGTGGGTATATTTCCACCACTCGATCTTTATGTTATGTTCACACGCACCGACCTGTGGGAGTACGTTCTGCATGGCAGACAGGAATACGGGTTTTGTAGTCGCGCTACAGACGTATGTCCTGCACGAGTGATGTGCGTACGGTCCTGCAAGTCGCTTGTGGTGGCCTACCCACGAGTCGGAATGAAAGGTAAACGGTTGCTTCGGAACGCCCTGCCGGTATTCCCAAGCGTGTGTGTTAGGTTTACCCTGCAAGGTTAAAAATTCGATTCGAATCGTCCGCCTCTCACGATGCTTGAGACTGCTTATCCCTTTTACCACATTGAGTAAGAAATGGAACTAATGATGGATAATCTTGATGGATGATAATCACTACCTTGCTTGTTTAATGTAGGTGCTAACCTAGAATGACTAATCAAGCTAGAATCTGAAAGCTAAAACTTGAAAATAGTTCATACTCTTTATTGCTTTTCAGCTAAAAATAAACCCATAGCCTCTACAATGCTCGCATGAGTCTAGTTAGGGGCTAAAGTATACCCAATCCCGGGTAAGCCTTGCTGAGTATTAGTATACTCAGACTTGCTAGTTTTATGTTTTTCAGGTAAAGCCTTTGAAGATCCTACTCTTCCCCTGTCTTGGCCCTGTGCTCTTCCAGAAGATTGGTCCGAGGAATGGGATCCGTCCCCGACCAAACTTTGGGATACCGAGTGATGTCGTGCCTGGGCTTAGCATGACGTCCGTCTTAACGACGTGTTGTAATCGTCGCGTATGTTTTCCGCTGCCAAAAACCATAGCTTTAATGGTTGGAAATCTTTTCTCTAGATTTGAAACTTCATACTTCTTTTGGAAATTCTTATAATGTAATTCTCTATGATGTAAAATGTGATGGTGATTGTATCTCTGGACTCACCTTCGTGTGAGGTAACCTTACTGGATCCTGTGTATCGGTGGTTTATCGGGACGTTACCCGACAGGCCAAGGGATTATACCGTTTGAAGCACGTTGGAGCCCTCTGGAGTGGACTCGCGTACTTGAGCCGGTATAATTCAGGTTGGTTCTGCCACAATTGTGGGCAGTCTTTAAAAAAATGTGTCGGACTACCGCAGTTGAAACATCGATTGATGTTATTCCCTTGATTAAACTGTGGAGGGTTTGGCCTTGGACCGAATGGTCATTGCTGCTGCTGAGGTTGAGGTACTGGTGGCCTGTTGAATCGGGGCTGCTGAGGAGGTCTAGCTACCCATCTGCCTGTTGGAACATTTCTAGGTGGAGCTCAAGAAACTGGGTTCTGAATCACCCGATACCTCAAAGGTAGTGCATTCGAGGGTCCAGCCGATACTTTCTGCCTTTTCTCAGCATGATGGGCTAAGATACAGTCTTCTTGGGTAATGGCCATATTGACCAATTCGTTGAAGTTGTCAGCCCTGACCAGATTCAAGCGTTCCTTCTGCTTGGTGTTTAGTCCGCGATGGAATCGATCTCTTTTCTTGGCGTCCGTGTCAGCATGATAGCCTGCATACTGGCACAGGTGATTGAAAGCCTGTGCGTATTGAAGAACAGTGCGATTTCCTTGAGTAAGTGCCAAAATTCATTGAGCTTTCCCTCAATGAGTCCTTCCAGGATATGGTGTGGCCTAAAGGCTGCCTTAAATTCTTCCCAAGTGACAACATGTCCATCCGGTTGCATGGCAGTAGTTGTCCCACCAAATGCAAGCAGTACCACGGAGCTGTTGGGCTGCGAAGAGAGTCTTATTTGCTTCAGAACTTGGGACGGAGAGTAATGCAAACTGGACTCGACAGTACGGAGCCATGCATCTGCGTCAAGGGATTCTTCAGTCTTATTGAAGAGCGGGGGCTGCGTACTAAAGAAATCCTGATAACTAGCCGATGAATGTTCTTCACGTCAACGTTGAAGAGAACGGAACTGATGTTGCTGGGCCTGCACTAGCATGTCCAGGAGTTCGGTCTGACGAGCCATCACTTCTGCTAGATTTGGCGGTGGCGGAGGTGGTTGTTGTGAACCACTAGCCTGGTCTGATCTGAATACCTCCGGGGTTCCGCGTGTAGCGCCAACCATCTGAAATATAGAAGTTGTCCATTAGCATTCACCAATACTTGCTTCTCTTTTCAGAAATCATATGATACCAGAATAACACATATTGAAATAGTGCCGGGGAATAAATCCAAATCATAAAGTATCAACTTAACAATCCAAACAGCAACTCAGATTTACATTACCAACTAAAACTTATTCCATCTTACATCACATTGTTTCTTACTACAAACAAAACTGTTCACAGGTTTGCCACATATACTACAACAAGTGGCTCACAGGTCACCTACCTACTCACTCCCATGTCACACTATGTCACACTATCTACACCTAGGATGTCATCAACTCAAACGAGACTAGAAGTCATCGAGGTTGCCCACAGATGACTGACTGCCGGAACAGGAATGATGGGGGCTAAGAACAGAATCTCCATGCTCAGAGTCGATCTTAGAGACTCCTTCAACTTCTTCAGGGTCTTCTTCTTCTTCTTCACTCTCAAATTCATCAACATCAGGATGCACTGGTTGCTCATGAAGCATGTTAATATGGTCAATAGCTTGGCCAAGATTAAGGTTGAGCTCATGAACTTGCTCCTGGAGAAAGTCAATGACAGTGTCACGCTGGACAATGAGAGCATCACTCTCAACAATCTGTTCCTCTCGATGCTGAATAGTCTCTTCCCACTGAGTAATAATCTCTTCTTTAGCCGTGACAGTGGCTTGGAGTCCCTCAATCTGCGTACTCTGCCGGCCAACCTGATTACGATACCCTTGGTATATGTTAGTCAATCGGTATATACCGTGCTGCTGAAGTGTCTGGTAGCAGCACTGTGCATTCATGAATCTGACCGCAGTGCGTAGAGTCTCTCCAGCCAGATTTCCCAGTAAGTGGTGACAGTACGTTACCTTGAAAGTCCATTCTGGGTCACGAGAATCCATTGCAGGAAATAAACCGATAGGATATCCTGCAACTTCCTCAAGATGCTGATCGCAGAAGATGTGGATAGCTTCCATAGCTGCCGCTCCAATCACATTAACTTCAATAGGTTGCCATAGAGATAAAGTAGGGTGCGGAGGAACAGTCATCTTCACCCTGCAACGAGGAACACCTTCTTCATCATACTCTACTCCATCATAAGGTGGAGGCTCGGTGTAGCCAAACACCTGGAGAGATTCCCACAAAAGACGAGGAAAACCCTCCCAATGTAAGGCATTGGTATGAGTGTGTCCTGCGGAATCCCAAAAGAACCTTGGAAGCTCGGCCATCTGAAACAAGGATTCAAATGGTGAGATTACAAGTTTCCAACCATACACCTTGAGAAGATTACGGAAAAATGTGAGTTCGACTTATGGAATGATTGAAATGCCGTTACCTGGATTAAGAACTCACAAGATAAAAGAAACAAGATGACCTATTCTGATAGCAGCAGAATCTGAAAATTGGAGGATTGTTCTAGATCTTGAGAATGACACGATAAAGGTTGAAACATTAAACCCTAAGGCTGTCAGTATAACCATTTCAAAACTGTACTGGTTACTAACACACCCTAGACATTCTTAAAACAACAAACCATGCCACTCATTCAATCAAATCAAGGAATATGCATGCACGTGCTACGCGTCCTCACAACTCAAAATAATTGCCAAATATGTTTGGACTTACATGATTAGTTTCGGTGGCCCACAATATACTCGTCTCTCCCTATAATAGCTAGTCGGATTTCCTTATTCATCTTAACCTATTTAACCATGGTTAGCGTACCTGCAGAAAACCACAATATATATGAACCTTCCATGCCAGCACTCATGAAAGCATCCTCAAATATTACTGTTCACTATAGAAACAGCATCTGTACAATTACCGTCGTACAGACAACGTTAGCATACGTTATCGAAGCAACGTATTCACGGAATACCGCAAAATGCGGGGGGTATTATTGTTCATACCCTGCGCCTAACCATATACTCCCAATATAGTCAACCGAAGTTGGTACATTGGCAGCATCTCAAGTAGGCCACTGCTTGAGAAACAGCGTTCGGTTCGCATCACCGACAGGAAGGCTAACTCTCCAGTTAGCTGAGGATCCTTACCTTCTTACCTCATCGTCGAAGGCGTCGTTACGGAACATAAAGTTGATTGTGCAAAAATTTAAGGTTTAACACAAAAATAGTGCTGGAAGTTAGAGTTATATACGTATACTATAGCCACCTCTAATTCCCATATGAATATTACCCTAGGGCTTTACGCTTTATGCCCAATCCTTAACGAAACCAATGTAGTTTTGCAAAATACTTTGTTAGTTCAATTTTATACTAAAAGACATTATTAAGGATAATTATATCTCCAGGGTACACTTGTTAGCTCTGATACCAGCTGTGGCAGAACCAACCTGAATTACACCGGCTCAAGTACGCAAGTCCTCTCTCTCAAGGGCTCCAATCGTACTTTAAACGGTGTTACCCCTTGGCCTGTCGGGTAACGTCCCGATAAACCACCGAAAGCAGGATCCAACAAGGTACCTCGCACGAAGGTGAGTCCAGAGATACAATCACCATCATATTTTACATCACAAGCACTTACACTACATGAGTTTATAGAATAGCATAAGTTCTGGACTAGTAGAAGTTATTACAAACCAGTTTAAAAATTCAAGTTCACAGCAGCGGAATTCAAAGTACGATAACTATACACATCGCCAGTATGGACATCATGCTAAGCCATGGCATGACATCACTCATTATGATCAGTATTGGCCGGGGACGGGTCCCACTCCACGGACCAACCATCAGCAAAGCATATGGCCAAGGTATGGGAAGAGTAGGGTCTTCAGAGACATTATCTGAAATAAAATTATATTGCAAAATTGAGTACTCTAATACTCAGCAAGGCTTAATCGGGATTAGGGTATATTTAGCCCATAACTAGACCATGAAGGCTTTACAAAGGTTCTGGGTTCAGCTTTTGCTGAAAAGCAACAAAGAGTAGATCCTTAATTTCTTATTTTAGCTTTCAGTTTCTAGTTCTTTTAATCATTCCAGGTAAGCACCTATAACTACTCAAGCAAGGTAGAGTCTCTTTAAAGCATACATCAGTATTACTCATCATAAGATTTCTCTTGTTACTCTATGTGGCAGAAGAATTAAGCAGTCTCAATCACTGCGAGAAACGGATGATTCTGAATCGAATTTTAACCCTTGCAAGGTAAACTTAACTCACACGCTTGGAACACCGATAGGTCGTTATGAAGCCACCGTTTGCCTTTCATTCTGGGTCGTGGAACAATGCCACCACAAGCGACTGCAGGACTATACGCACATCCAATGTGCAGGATGTATGTTTGTAGCGCGACTACATGACCATACTCTTGGTTGCCCTACAACACGTATTCCCACACGTCGGTGCGTGTAAACATAAAATAAAAGTCGAGTGGTGGGAGACGAGTCCACTTGCCAGGCCGATTGGTTACTAGGCTTACCGCTTACCATATTTCACGGCATGTGGCTAGTACTTTCAAACGCTTAACTGCCACTACCACACACTGCGATCTTAACCAAATTCATCCTTATAGTGATTGCAGTATTGTAAGTAATCAATTCCTATATCGCGCTAGTGACAGGAACTCACTCGATTTCTACCGGTCCTATTAGCATAGCACTCGTCGGACTCAGGTTCTAATATTCAGTACATCGGTTCCTAGGAATATGCAACTAGGGTTTCCAGACAATCCCTATGAACTTAATGCACTAATATATATATATATAAATGTAGACTGCAGTGTAAATAAAATAGTGGGTTTATTTCCGAGGATTGCCTTCACTGGCGGGGCTGGGATCAGGAACGTTAACAATTTCTTCCGAACTCGGGTTCAGGGCTTCAGCTAATTCTCCGATGATGTTCCCGGCGTCGTCAGAGACTTCTACTTCGGGTTCTGGAAGAATCCGATAGTCTCCGTCGGCGAGAAGCGATGAGTCTACATGCGATGTAAACAATACAGTTTAGACAATGCATGGACTTTTATTCTATTTCACAATAAAGTTGCAATCCAACGAACTTAACATTACATACTAGCAAACAACACAATTTCCCTTTTACCGGGCAGTCATTTATCGGGTATTAACCCATTTACTTAGTTGCGTTAAGTAACATGGGTGGTAACCCTAACCATTTAACTAACTGCATGAGGTAGCATGTTTGGTTATCTTAAACTAATTACACTTAATAGCTTTATTTATTTACCTAGCTAATTATCTATAATAATCCTAGGTTATCATTTAATTATGGGCTTACCTTGATTAATTAGGAAGATAGCATTATTATATCAAGTTCTATTTATTCTAGTTGTTCTACATCTGATTATGTTGAAAGTTTATGGACATGACATACTACTTAAGAATAACACCTCAAAATATTTTCATAAATTTTCATGAACTAGAGCTATTGTTCATGAATTTTCCTTGAATCTAAACTTAAATTCGCTACTAGAGTTACACTTGGATTCTGACTCTCAAAGTTTTATCTTGGATTAAGCATGCTGAAGCAAAGCTAAGGTAAAATTTTCAGTTTTAAACATGAAGGAATGCATCTAGAATTAAATTATGAAATTTCTATCAACATATAATAAAGGTACTCGAATTTCTAAGTAATTGAGCAGTAAAGAACTCGAGATTTTTACACAGAGCTACACATGGAACATACAACCTAGATTCTAAAATTCAGCCACAACACATGCATATAACATGAGATACAAAAAAAACACTCATTTCCTAGTATTTAATTGACATAAAAAATTTTCTGAATTTACATCAAAAAACACTCATCTAGCTCAAACTTACTATTAAAAGTAGTGGAATATAACTTAAGGATTCAAACAAAACTAGTTTGGCATTTTTCTGAATTTTCTACAATTTTCTACACATTTTTGAAGTTCACAGCTTTTGAATTGGGGGGGGGGGGGCTCTGGAATCTTGCAGCTAGACCCTTAGAACTTTTGAAATCTTCACACATATGCCCTTGGCTCGTCGGGGAAGAAGAGCAGGGATGTCGCCGGCTAAATTCCGGCGAGGGGGGTGGCGGGTGTGGAGAAGGGCTGGCCTACTGGCACTAGGGGCTTGTGACACCCTAGGTGTCAAATTGTACTATAATAGGTTATGAAATGTAATGTATGTGTTGAAATGTATAAGGTTGGATGTATTTGTAGAAATAAGGCCTTATGTGTAATTTTATATAAATATGAGTCCTTTTGTGTAAGATGCATGAGTTGCAAAAGTAACCTTCAAAGTTTACTTGGGGTTTACATGTAAGAATGTTAGTCATCATGACAGTTTTGAAAACTTGCATGTAAGTCCAAAAGTATGTGAAATTTACTCTAGGAAGGACAAAACCCTTATAAAGTTCAAATTTAGTCCAAGCTATCAAAATAAATGTGTATACTTTGAGTTTTTGAATTCAAACCCTAAAGCAATGTTGTAGAGTTTGAAAAGTTACACATTTTCTATTTTGGTCATTTTTCCATTAGAACCCTGTAACAGTGGGAAATTTAATTTTACTTTCAGGCCCTTGAAGTTTTTGTAATTAGCAAACGGGTCCTTGGCGCTCTCCCACCCTTCTTCTTCCTCTGGCAGTTCCTCTGCTCCCCTGTTCTCTGCGCCGCCGCCGCTATTTCTCGGAATTCCGGCCGGTCACTTGTGACAATTCAAGTCCTTGTAAATTAGGCACATTATTTGTTAGTGTGAAGTATGTGCTTGTAGTGTAAAGCTTATGTGTGTTTAAGTAAAGCTTTTAAAAATTTAAATGCACATAATAAGGGTATTTTTATAATTACAGAAAACCTAGGGTTGTTTTTGCAAAATGTTTTTGGATGGGAGGTAATTTCAAAATAAGGATGTTTATATAATTTATGAAAATACAAGTCCTTTTATGTAAATTAGTTGAAGTATAAAAGTACTATCTAAAAATTACCAAGGATCAAAGTGAAAAAGGTAAAAGTAATCATTACCAGCCTTAAATGCTTGCAAATAAGCCCAAAAGTTCATAAGATTTATACCATTAGGACAAAACTTATGTAATTTTTAAGTTGAGAGCAAAATGGTAAAATAACACAGTGTGCTTTAGGTTTCTGAACTCGAGCCCTAAAACAAAGTTATAGGTTTTGAAAAGTTCTACAACTTCTATTTTGACCATTTCTTCATTTGAGCTTTGGATCAATGGGAAATTTCTGTTTACAGTGCAGTCTCTGAGGTTTTTGCTTTTTCCAACGAAGCCCCTCGGACCCCCTCCTCTCTTCTTCCTCCTCTGGCACCTCCTCTGCTTCGCCCACTGCTCCTCTGCCGTCGGTGTCAGCGCCGCTTCCCCGGCCATGTGCTGAGCCTCGGCCGCTCCCCGGCGCCACCTCCAGCTTCTAGCCACTCCACGTGTCGCTCCTTAGCCCAGCTACCGCCCTAGCTCTTCTTGCTGGCCCCCTCGCCGAGTACCACGTTGCCTGCGATACTGCCAGTGCCGTCCGGTCTCGCCGGCACTTCTGCTCGCCGCCCACCGCATCAACGCAGCCACCCAGGGTCGCGGCATTGCGCCCTTTCCACTCTCCTCTATCTCTACAGCCTATAAAAGGCCGGTTCTAGCTCACGGTCGCACTACCAGAAACCACCGTTGTCCTCCATTGTTGCTGCTCAACCATCACACGCCGAGCTCGCCCCTCCGGCCTCTCTTCCCTTGAGCTGACCCCCAAAATCGCTTGCCCCCAGCCCCTTGAAGCTCCTCCACCTGTTCCCCATCAACTCCGCTCGCCGGAGCTCGCCGGAGCACCACTGCCACCATTGGCAAGTTACTGTCACCGTCGTCGGCCCTCCTCCAGCCACCCCGGCGTCACCCGAGCCCATCCAAAGGTAGCCCTCGTGTCCCTCATGCTCCCCCACCTATCCCTCGCCTCCGGGAAGCACCCCATCGCCGGAATCAAGCTCCCTGAGCTTTCTCCGTTCCAAAAATCGGGACCAGGGACCCCATACAACAACAGAAATAGTTCCAGGGACCTATCTGCACAGACCCTGACTCAGATGAACAGTATCGCGCTGGACCTTTCTGAAATCTTTGGCTGAAACTTTGAAAAAATCGTAGTAAATCATAGAAAAACAAGAAAAATGCCAAACCAATTTTGTTGGAATCCTTAAGTAAAATTCGACTACTTTTATTTAGAAAGTTTGAGCTGTAGGTGTATATTTTCTGATGTAGATTAAATATTGGGAAATGAGTGTTTTATTTGTATCTCATGTTATATGCATGTGTTGTGGCTGAATTTTGGAACCTAGGTTGTATGTCCCATGAGGAGCTTTGTGTAAAAATTTCGAGTACTTTACTGTTCATTTGCTTAGATTTCGAGTTCTTTTTGTTATATGTTGATGAAATACTTAAATTGTTAATTAAGGGTGTTTCTGTTGATGTTTGTATCCGAAATTTTTATCATAGCTTCCTTTTTGAATGTGTAATCCATGGTAAAAATACTAGGATTAATAAAAGGTCATACCCCAAGTTATGAATTTTTGGTTTGTTTCTAAAGATAATTAATTATACTAGCTTTTATTTCATGAAAAATTATGAAAATATTCTAAGATGTTGTTCTTAAGTAGTGTAGCATATCTACAAAATGTCAACCTATGATCAGGTGTAAAATAGCTAAAATAAATAAAACTTGATTAATAGATCTATAATAAATAAAAACTTAAGGTTTTTCAAGGTGACTAGCTAGTTATTTAAATAAAAATGTTAAGTAGTCAACCATATTACTTCTTGTAGTTAGCTAAGTGTTTGGGGTAGATAACCCTGTTACCTAATGTAACTCAGTAAATTATTTGATACTCGATATATGACTGCCCAGTAAGGGAGTTTGTGTTGTTTGCTAGTGTGTAATGTTGAATGCATTGGATTGAAACTTTATCGTGAAGTAGAATATAGATCTATGCATTTCCTAAGCTGCATCCTTTTGATTACATGTAGACTCGACGCTTCTCGCTGACGGTGACTATCAGATCCTCCCAGAGCCTGAAGTAGAAATCTCTGAAGCCGTCGGGAACATCACCGAGGAATTAACTGAAGTTCCGAACCTGAGTTCGGAAGGAGTTATTAATATACCTGACCCCAGCCCCGCCAGTGAAGGCAAGCCCCAGACATATTCCATTACTTTCTTTACACTGCAACCTATACGTATTTATCTATATTTATGCATTAAGTCTAGGAATTGTAATGAACCCTAGATGCATATCTCTAGGAACCAATGTACTGAACATTAGAACCTGAGTCCTTATCGCTTAGATGCTCTGCTAAATAGGGCCGGTAAAAGTCGGGTGATTTCCTGTCACTCGCACGATATAGGAATTGATTATCTTCATTCCTGCAATCACTATAAGGATGACGGACGGGGTTATGTGTAAAATTCATGGAAGGAAGTGATACCCCGTCTGTGTTGATGAATTTGGATAAGGTCGCAGTGTGTGGTAGTGGTAGTTAAGCGTTTGAAAGTACTAGCCACATGCCGCGAAATATGGTAAGCGGTAAGCCTAGTAACCAATCGGCCCGGCAAGTGGACTCGTCTCCCACCACTCGACTTTTATTTTATGTTTACACGCACCGACTGTGAGAATACGTTCTGCAGAGCAGACAGGAATACGGTCATGTAGTCGCGCTACAGACGTACGTCCTGCACATTGGATGTGCGTATGGTCCAGCAGTCGCTTGTGGTGGCATTGTTCCACGACCCGGAATGAAAGGCAAACGGTTGCTTCGGAACGACCTGTTGGTGTTCCAAGCGTGTGAGTTAGGTTTACCTTGCAAGGTTTGAAATTCGATTCAGAATCGTCTGCTTCTCACGAAGATTGAGACTGCTTAACTCTTTTACCACATAGAGTAACAAGAGCAATGTTATTCATAAGTAATGCTGATGTATGCTTTAAAGACTCTATCTTGCTTGAGTAGTTGTAGGTGCTTTCCTAGAATGGTTAAATGAACTAGAACTTGAAAGCTAAAATATAAAATAAGGACCTACTCTTTATTGCTTTTCAGCAAAAGCTAAACCCTGAATCTTTTGCAAAGCCTGCATGGTCTAGTTATGGGCTAAGTATACCCAATACCGGGTAAGTCTTGCTGAGTATTAGAATACTCAGCCTTGCTTTATGTTTTGTTTCAGGTAATATTCCTGAAGACCCTACTCTCCCCACGCCTTGGCCCTATGCTTTGCCTGATGGTTGGTCCGTGGAATGGGACCCGTCCCCGGTTAACCCTGATCATAACGAGTGATGTTATGCCATGGCTTAGCATGACGTTCTTATTGGCGACGAGTATAGTTATCGTACTTTAAATTCCGCTGCTAGAACTTGAACTTTACAACTGGTTTGTAATAATGACTCCTAGTTTGAACCTTTGCTGTTTCTGCAAACTTTGTAATAACTTTGCTAAATGTGGAACTTTGTATTACTTGTGGAAACTTGTGTAAAATAATTTCCCTGTGATGTAAAATATGATGGTGACTGTATCTCTGGACTCACCTTCGTGTGAGGTAACCTTATTTGATCCTGTGTATCGGTGGTTTATCGGGACGTTACCCGACAGGCCAAGGGATTATACCGTTTGAAGCACGTTGGAGCCCTCGGGGTGGACTCACGTACTTGATCCGGTATAATTCAGGTTGGTTCTGCCACAGTTGGTATCAGAGCTATAAGGTTACTCTGGAGATACATTTTACCTTAAAAATGCTTTCAGTATAAAAGTTTGACCAACAAAATGTTTGGCAAAGCCGCGTTGGATTCGTTAAGGATTGTGCTTAGTACGTAAAGCCCTAGGGTAATGTTAATATGGGAAGTATAGGTGGCTATAGTATATGTATATAACTCTGACTTCCAGCACTACTTTTTGTTAAACCTTAAATTTATGCACAACCCAACTTTACATTCTGTAACGACACCTTCGTTGGTAAGGTAAGAAGGTAAGGATCCTCAGCTAACTGGGGAGTTAGCCTTCCCGTCGGTGATGCGAACCGAACGCTGTTTCTCAAGCAGTGGCCTACTTGAGATGCTGCCAATGTACCAACTTCGGTTGACTACATTGGGAGTATATGGTTTGGCGCAGGGTATGGCGATCGCAGTTCATACCCCCGCAATTTTTGCGGTACCCCCGTGAATACGTTATCTCGATAACGTATGTTAACGTTGTCTGTACGGCGGTAATTGTACAGATGCTGTTTCTATAGTGAACAGTAATATTTGGGAACACTTTCATGACATGCTGGCATGAAAGGTTCATTGGATATATATTATGGTTTTCTGCAGGTATGCTAATCACGATTCGATAGGTTCTGAACGGTTAGGATCTGTCGACTAGATATATGATGCAGAGACGTATCTATATGATGCCACCGTAATTAACCACGTAAGACCAAGGTTACTTAGCAGTTATTTTTGTTTGTGAGGACGTGTAGTACGTGCATGCATCATGTCATCTTAGATTGATTTGATTGCCTTGCTTGTTACGTTGTTGTACTAAAATATCTTGCTTGTATCTGAATGCTCGTCTAGACTTTGTGTTGTAGGAGCCAACGTAATCTACTAGGCTAACTTAGAGTTGAGAATGTCTTTAGTGAATCAAGTGGATTGGGTCATGTCTTTAGTGAATCAGTGCTGCTTCCCTTGCTCCTTGGCTCATCCAGCGCCACCTTATCCTATCCCCAACCCTATCCCTCGGTTCTCTCGCCCGCTCCTGTGCTGCCACGCGCACGACGCCGCTGCCAGTACTGCCGTGATCCCGCCGCCGTGGTCCTCAGCCTTGCGCCCCTCCCGTACCTCCTCCTCCCTATATATAGCTGCCCTAGGATGTGTTGAAGCTAGTTCCCACCCTCTTGCGCCTCTCCCTCTCACCGGAGCTTTGCTCCCAGTACCACCCCGCCGCCGCCTTTCGGCCCCACGCCGGCGACCCCCTTCCCGATCTCCCCAAGCCCGACCAAGCCTTCAAACGGGTGTGTCTCGGTGTCCTCTTACTCCCCACCCCCTTTCCCCTGCTACCCGAGCTCTCCCATCGCCGGATTTGAGCTCAACCGAGCTTGCTCCGGCCGGCCATGGCAGAAGGACCTATCTGCGAGGCTTCAATTCTTTCCGAGGGTCTAAATGAAAGTTTTTGATTCTTTCTCCTTTCCAATGTGCTGAACTTTGAAAATTCCTAGGGAATCATAGAAAATCCAAAAAAATGTAAAACTAGTTGGACCTGAATCCTTATTTCAAACTCTATGACTCTTGTTTTGTGACCATGTTATGAAAGTATATGATTTGTGCTGTGTTTAAAATAGAAGTAAATGAATGCTTGCTATTTCATGTGAGTGGTGTTGCTGACTTGTAAATTCAATAGAAAATTGTAGGAAACTCCAAAAATTTCAAAACTAGTTTTGTTGGAAACTAGATTTTGAACTCTACAACTTCTATTAAGTGAGTTTGATATGAAACCAAATATTTTTGAATCCATGTTAAATTTAAGATAAGAAAGTGTAATATTCGTAGTTCCTACATGTTAACTTTGTTGATCATGATTTTTGGTATGCAATCTCTATAGATTAAGTATGAATTGATGTGGAGTTTTCAAACCTAATCTTGTTTTGTAATTTAAATTCTTTTAAGTTGATCAATTTAGTTGGTTTTATAGAAATTAGCTAGGTATACCCTTTGCAGCTTATCTAATTAGATCTCCTGGTCGGAATCTTTAAATATGCAATTGATCTGTGTTTAAATTTTCAAAACTTTATAACCCTAATTATCCAGGGTTCACATTCAATTTTGAATTTAATTTAAATTTGAAATATTTAATTTCTGTTTCCAATTAAATCCATGCTATATCTTAAGTTGAATGTAAATGATTCAAAGCTTAGGTTCCTTTTTGTACCATGAGTTCTTGAGTGTTAGCCTTTTGGATTGCATCTTTACCGTGAATTGAGATGAAAATGTATGCATCCATTGAACTCCATCTTGCATATCATGTAGACTCGACCACTCTCGCCGACGGAAATTACCAGCTAATCCCGGAACCAGAAGGAGGATATTCTGAAGACCCTAAGGACTTCGTCAGGGGATTCTTTGAAGGCCCGAACCAAAGTTCGGATGTTATTAACTTGACTAACCCCAGCCCCACCAATAAAGGCAAGCCCCGGACATAACCCTCTATTTTAATTACACTGCAATCTATATCTATTTACGTATTCTATGCATTAAGTTCTTAGGAATTGCTTGAAACCCTAGTTGCATTCTCCTAGGAACCAATGTGATGGATACTAGCACTTGAGTCCGACTAGCTGCTATGCTAATAGGGCCGGTAGAAGTCGGGTGATTTCCTGTCACTCGCGCGATATAGGAGTTGTAATGTTTACATTCCTGTTATCACTATAAGGATGACGGACGGGAGATTTGTGAGGTATCATGGTTGAGATGATACCCCATTTGTGTTGTTGAATTGTATAAGGCCGCAGGGTGTGGTAGCGGTGGTTAAGCGTTTGAAAGTACTAGCCACATGCCGCGAAATATGGTAAGCGGTAAGCCTAGTAACCAATCAGCCCGAGGAGTGGACATACCTCCCACCACTTGTCTTGCTTCTTCTGGTTACTTATGTTTGACGTGTGGGAATACGTGTTGCAAGGGCAACCAGGAATACGGGTGTTGTAGTCGCGCTACAGACGTATGTCCTACACTTTGGTAGTGCGTATGGTCCTGCAGTCTCTTGTGGTGGACCTGTCCACGAGTCGGAATGAAAGGCAAACGGTTGCTTCGGAATCATCGTTGGATGTTCCAAGCGTGTGAGTTAGGTTTACCTTGCAAAGTTGGAAATTCGATTCAGAATCGTCCGCTTCTCACGAAGATTGAGACTGCTTGATCCCTTTACCACATAGAGTAACAAGAGCAACTTGGTGATTATGAAAGATGATGTTTCGATAAAGATTCTACCATGTTTGAGTAGTTATAGGTGCTTACCTAGAATGGTTAATCAACTAGAATCTGAAAGCTAAAAGTTGAAAATAAGGATCTACTCTTTGTTGCTTTTCAGCTGAAAACTTTACCTAGAACCTGAAAAGCCTGCATAAGTCTAGATACATGGCTAAGTATACCATGAGACGGGTAAGTCTTGCTGAGTATTAGTATACTCAGCCTTGCTTTTGTTGATTTACCTCAGGTAATCCCACTGATGAGCCAGCATTCATTACACCGTGGCCCTACCCCTTGCCTGATGGTTGGTCCGTGGAGTGGGATCCGTCCCCGGCCAACACAGATTCCGTCGAGTGATATTATGCCAGTGCTAGCATAATATCTGTAATAACGACGTGTACATTGTCTACGCTTTTAAACTCCGCTGTTTTGACTTAAAAACTTAAACCTGTTTTGTAATAATTTCCCTTCACTGGGAACTGATGATGTTTGGTGTACTTTTGTAATATAACTGCCTGTGATGTAAAGTGTAATGGCTTTTATATCTCTGGACTCGCCTTCGTGCGAGGTACCTTGTTTGATCCTGCATTCAGTGGTTTATCGGGACGTTACCCGACAGGCCAAGGTATTATACCGTTTGAAGCACGAGGTAGCCCTCAAGAGAGGACTCGCGTACTTGAGCTGGTATAATTCAGGTTGGTTCTGCCACAGGGCTCACGGCGCATCCATAGGTGGACTTGGGAGGAATAGGGGGTGACCGGAGGTGAGGTTCCCACAGCGACCAAGGCGGCGGCGAAGAGGAGCTCGTTGGCGAGGGGCTTCCTGGCGAGGAGGGCGGCCAAGATCGGGCCTGGTAGCTGCAGCAGGATGAGGGGAAGCTGCTGGGGTGGTCGGATTGGACGGAGGAGGGGCAGAGGTAAGGGCTCGACGGAGACAGGAGCTTACCGGCGAGGAGGGGATCGACGGTGATGTAGTTCCGGTGGAGGTCCGGCCACGGGGGTGGCTTGGGAGCGTCAATGAGGTAAGGGGAAGCTTTCCAGGGGGTTGTAGTGGTGCGGGGTGGATTGGAGTGGGCTGCCCACGGCGAGCAGGAGGTCGCCGGAGTTGAAGAAGGTGGCGGCAGTGGTGTTCGGGACTCTGGGTGCTCACGGCAACGGAGAGGGAGGGAAATGGGTTTAGTACCGTCTGCTGGTGCTACTGGGCAGAAATAGAAAGGAAGAGGAGCAAGCACGAGCACGGGACACGGAGGTGATGAGGTGGCGGCCAGGCGGCGCTCGGGTTGGCATGGCGCGCACGCGAGAGGGCCAGGGAGGAGGAGCTAGGGCGGCGCTCGGGCTGGGGACGACGCGTGGAGGCGACGGCAGCAGGAGGTGGCGCCGGGGAGGAGCTGGCGCAGCGGTAAGCGGCACTGACGGCCGGCAGCAGAGGAGCAGAGGGCAGAGCAGAGCATGTGCCAGAGGAGGAAGAAGAGGAAAGGAGGTCCGAAGCACCTTGTTGGAATTTGCAAAAATCTCAGGGACTTCACTATAATTAGAATTTTCCCACTGATCCAAAACTCTAATGAAGAAATGACCAAAATAAAAGTTGTAGAGTTTTTCAAATCCTTCAACTTTGCTTTAGGGTTCAAGTTCAAAAACCCAAAGCTCAATGCTATATTTTATCCTTTTGCACTCAAATGAAACTTTGTAAAGTTTTTATCCTTAGTAAATTTTGGGCTTAACTGCAAACATTTATGATTGGTCATGATTACTTGCATTTTTACATTTTAGCCCTTAGTAACTTTGAAAGTTACTTTTATAATTCAACCTCTTACATAAAAGGACTTGTATTTTTGTGAAATTACATAAATACCCTTATTTTCATAACTTCACTCAAATTTCACACAATTCAAACCATACACAACATTTTTCCTATTGGCTTGCTATATTTAACACCTAGAGTGTCACAAGTTGAACAGTGGAACAACTCGAATGAAGTCATGGCTTTCCTCTTAATCAATCATACTTGGAGTTTTGATCATTTATTTTGTTCAAAATAAATTCCTTGGCTCATATACTCCTCAGATGGCACTCTTGAATCACTCATGTGGTAACTTTATTCCTAGCTAAGACCATTGGCCAGCCTCTCCCTACAATGTATAGGCTTATGTGGAGCTCGAGTAGGGGAAATGTAGGCTCACCTACATTGTGTATGTTATTAAGTAAAAAATTGGTCCTATTGAAAGTTGTGACACTTCATCTTCTAATCATTGGGAAATGGATAATCAAGGATGGGGGAGAAAATGGACACAGCACAAGTGCAATGGAATGCGGTGACCAAACCATATATTGTGATTTTGAGAGAATATGGCCTTGAGTGGTACTCCTTATTTTTTTCACGGACCCCCTTAGGATTCTGGAGACTTGAAACTATGGAGCTCTCTATCTCTCTCTTTTTTTCTTTGCCTTTAGGAAGCCTAGTTTTTTTTTGCTCGATAGCTCCATGCCTCATTTCTCTAAAGGACTTTGGAGAAATGTGTGGGACATGACTGGAGTATTTATCTTGAATGGCCATATTTGTGGATAGGATAAGATCAAGGATACGTGACTGAAGTGATCTGGGTTTGGGTTGATGGAAGAATGTATGGCGAAGGTGGATGCTAGAATCCAATGTGGAACTTAGCATAACCAGACATGGGAAGGCTAGCAATCAAGGACTAACGCAAAGGAGGAAATGATCGGTATTGAAATGTCACTATTCCATAAGGGCACAAATTTTGACAAAACTCAACACAACTATATAGGCGCCATATTTATAGGTTTGATCATGTGAAGCCTTTTGGCTGTAGTAGGAATTTTGAGCCACTGAGGAATTGTGAGACTAAGGGTTTTGAAATTTTGTCCAAAATAAAACCCTCCAAGCAATACTCAATCAAGAAGGAAAGACATACATGAATCTTATTATATCACACTTTTCAACAACTTAGGCAAGATCCCACAAGCATTGAGTACTAGTTAAGGAATAAAACTTATGCTTGCCAATATGTGAGATGCAGAGTTGTGATAAAGTTAATTTGTTGCACATGGTTAATTTTATCATCCAAAAGAGTCTTCCTCAAAAGATATGAACATTATGAACTAACCTCAAGTCGGGGGAAGAGAAGTACAAACCAGTGTTGGCGACTTGCATAAGCTTTATCAGTGACTCCACTAGTGACCCTACTCAGGGGCTGGGCGCCACTTATTAACTCGGCGTGTCCCCGTGACTCCGCCAGTGACTTTGCTTGGGGGCTGGGCGCCGCTTATTGACTCGTCGTGCCTCCGTGACTCTGCCAGTGACCTTGCTTGGGGGCTGGACGCTGTAAATTCTTAAAAGTATCGGTGATCGGGAAAAGGGAAGATAGAACCACTCTATTGACCCTCAAAATGCTTCTACAAGCCCTTCCGAGGTTCGGGGGCTACACCCAACGGGTGCGCCCTGTAACATTCAGGTAATTAGAAACATAGACACTAGGTTTCTAGTGTGAAATATGTATGCTTGCTATAGTATATGTGAGTAGTACAATAGACTAGGGGTATAATTGTAATTTCTGTAAAATGTAGGTCCTTGGGTGTTAATTAGGTGAAATGGGAGATAGCATTAAAACCTAGGGTAAATATATACCAGGTGTCAAATTTATATTACCATAGGAAAGAAAGTGTAAAAGATAGGTTAAATCCTAAGAAAAATAAGCCTTTAAGTAAAAATAGGGACCTATGTGTGATTAAAACAAAAATCATAGGGCCTTTCATGTAAAATAGTTGAAGTGTAAAAGTAACTTTCATGTTTACTTAAGGGCTAACATGTAAGAATACAAGTCATCATGACATCCCATGAAAACTTGCAAATGTATCTAAAACTTCATCAAATCCACTTTGGTAAGGACAAAAGAATTCAAATTCTACTTTTATTCAAAATTTGAACATGAAAAGCTATAATCTTTGAGTTTTTGCCCTTGAACCTTAAAGCAATATTGTAGAGAACTCTACAACTTTCATTTTGGGCATTTCCTCATTACACCCCTAGATCAGTAGAAAATCTTTCTTTACCGAGAGGTCCCTGAAATCCTTGAAAATTCCAAACAACCCTCTCTTCTTCTTCCCCGAGCACGTGCTCTGCTCTATTCCTCTCCTGCTGCCGGCAGTCCTTCGCCCCTGGCCACCGCTCTGCCGCTGCCACCGTGCCACCTCCTGCTGGGGTGAACCCCACGCGTCGTCCTCCCCCTACCCCGGCCCTGCTCCTCTTACCTGCTGCCCTCTCGTGCGCGCGCCACGCATTCCCGAGCCGGCCGCCACGCCCTCGCCACCGGTGATAGCTCCTGCTTGCACCGTAGCATCGCTTCCAGCCTTAAGACACACTCCACGACCACTCTGTAACCTTGCCTACTTGTTGCCGAACTTCATTTCCCCACCATTTCCTTTCCCGAGCTCAATTTCTTCACCGGACCGCCGTCGCCCCTACTGCCCACCGTCGCCAGCCGCCCTCGTTCCTTCTGAACCCCGATCCAGTGCGTCCCCAGCGCCGCAGTGACCCATCGATGCTCTACAACCCATTCAATTTCGCCCTTCCGCTTCCAAGTCTCGTCTTCCACAGCTCCGGCCAGCACGAGCTCCGCCGCCGCCCTCGGCTCACCGTGGGCGGCTCACTCCGAGCCTTTCCGCGCCACTACAACCCCTCAGCCAGCACTACATCAACCCCGTGAAGCTCTACGACCCCTTCGTTGGTCCCCTAGTGCACCACACCGGCTCCCCGACAAGTTCCTGGCGATCTCCATCCACCGCCGCTCGGCCTCGTCGTCGACACACCGCTACAGAGCCCCTCAACCTTCACCCGGAGTACCAGCAGCACCACATCGTCCAGCAGAAGCTTCCCAGCAGTTCCTCCACCACCCTCCAGCATTCCAGCTATCGGAACAACATCGCCGTCGTCACTCTCTTCGCCGGTGAGCCTCTGTCTTTGTCGAACTCTATCCTCCAGCCCTTCTCGACCCCAATCGGTCCCACCTCTAGCTTTGCCACGTCGCCCTAAAGCTCCTCGACTACTTCCTTGCCGCCCCCGACCTCTGGAGCATCGTTCCTGCTGATCAAATCCACCGCCGGCCGCACTGTCTCCGTCGCGCCACTGCTACAGCTCACCCCGACCCGATTCCGGCCACCCCCAAGTGCGCACCGACGTGGTGATGCTTTCCCACCCCTCCACGCTCGCCGCCGGCGATCGCCGTCGCCGGAACAGACCGGTCAAATCCCGTGTTCCCTCTCTGACCAAGGCCGAGGACCACGGGTTAGAAGATACAAAAGTTCAGGGGGTTATCTGCAAGGCATATGACTCATAGGAATAGTGCTCTAAGGACCTCCTAGTGTTAATTATGCTGTCAAATTTAAAATTTCATATCTATTCAAGGAAAAATCACAAAAATGCAAACTAAAATTTGTTAGAATCCTCACTTTAAGATCTACAACTTTCCTTATAGGATGAATTTCAGTTTCTGAATAGTTTGTGCATTAATTTAAATACTAAGTTTAGTTAGTTGTAGGATAAAGAAATGTATAGTAAATAGTAGAAAAATGATAAAAATATGAAACCAATTGTGTTAGTCTTGTTTTAACAGATAGTATTTAGCAAAAATAATTAACCTACTGTTTATATAATATTTTCTTAATATGTGGGTTTAATTATAAATAATGCATGGTTAACCTTGTATAATTAATATCTATGGATTTAAATGTTCAAAATTATGAAAATAGTTTAAGGTACTGTTCTTAAATAATGTAACCTGTCACTAAATTCTCACCCTAAGATCAGGTGTAAAACACCAAGAAAAATAAAACCTGCAATGATAATATATTGCTTTTTTCTAAATAAAATAAGTCCATAATTAAATAATGACCTAGAGTTAATATGAGTAATTAGCAAGCAAATAGATAAAATTATCAATTTAAATATTTGAGACCAACTCAACCTATTACCTTATGCCATTAGTTAAATACTTACGGTAATCAGCCCTGTTACTTAATGTAACTAGGTAAAATAGTTAATACCCGATAAATGGCTGCCAAGTAGAGAAGTAAATAATATGTGCAAAAAGTAAATTATATTTTTGTTGGATTGCAAGTTTATTGTGAAATAAAATAAAATAATATGCGTCCCTTAACCTATAACTTTGCATATCATGTAGACTCGACTACTCTTACCGACGGTGACTACGAACTAATCCCGGAACAAGGAGTGGAGTCAGTTGAAGACCCCGGGAACGCCGTTGAAGGTCTAACTGAAGCTCCGAACCAAAGTTCGGAAAACTTTGACCCTACCACCCCCAACCCCACGCAAGAAGGCAAGCCCCGGACATAACCCCTACTTTATTTACACTGCAACCTATATTATTTATAGCTATCTATGCATTACGTTCTTAGGAATTGTATGGGAAACCCTAGTTACATTTTCCTAGGAACCAATGTATTGAATACTAGCATTTGAGTCCGAATAGCCGCTCTGCTAATAGGACCGGTAGAAGTCGGGTGACTTCCGGTCACTCGCGCAATATAGGAGTTGCAATGTTTACATTCTTGTAATCACTATAAGGATGACGAACGGGAATTTTGTGAGGTATCATGGTTGAGATGATACCCCGTCTGTGTTGTTGAATTTGATAAGGTCGCAGTGTGTGGTAGCGGTGGTTAAGCGTTTGAAAGTACTAGCCACATGCCGCGAAATATGGTAAGCGGTAAGCCTAGTAACCAATCGGCCCGAGGAGTGGACATACCTCCCACCACTCATATTTTGGTTTTTCCTGTTACTCAATCCGACGTGTGGGAATACGTGTCGCCGGGCAACCAGGAGTACGGCCGTGTAGTCGCTCTACAGGCGTACATCCTGCACATTGGATGTGCGTATGGTCCCGCAGTCGCTTGTGGTGGATCTGATCCACGAGTCGGAATGAAAGGCAAACGGTTGCTTCGGAACAATCGTTGGATGTTCCAAGCGTGTGAGTTAGGTTTACCTTACAAGGCTGAAATTCGATTAGGAATCGTCCGTTTCTGACGGAGATTGAGACTGCTTGATCCCTTTACCACATAGAGTAACAAGAGCAACTTTGGGATTATCAATGATGATGTTTGGCTAAAGATTCTACCATGCTTGAATAGCTATAGGTGCTTATCTAGAATGGATAATCACATAGAACTTGAGAGTTAAAAGTTGAAATTAAGGACCTACTCTTTGTTGCTTTTCAGCTGAAAACTCTACCCAAAAACCTGAAGAGCCTTCATAAGTCTAGTTACATGGCTAAGTATACCATGAACGGGTAAGCCTTGCTGAGTATTAGAATACTCAGTCTTGCCTTGTAACTTTTTGTTCAGGTAATCCCCCTAACGACTCAGCTCTGCCTGTACCATGGCCCTACCCTCTGCCTGATGGTTGGTCTGTGGAGTGGGACCCGTCCCCGGCCAACGCAGATCCCTCCGAGTGATATCATGCCAGGGCTAGCATGATATCCGAACTAACGACGTGTACAGGGCCCGTGTTTTAAAACTCCGATGCATGACTTGAAACTTAAGACTATTTTGTAATAATTGCCATCAGTTGGAAACTGATGTTACTTTTAAACTCTCTTCGTGCGAGGTACCTTGTTTGATCCTGCATTCGGTGGTTTATCGGGACATTACCCGACAGGCCAAGGGATTATATCATTTGAAGCACGTTGGAGCCCGCAAGAGTGGACTCGCGTACTTGAGCCGGTGTAATTCAGGTTGGTTCTGCCACACGCCTAGGGGCACAGCCCGTTGAAGACTAAAGAACAGGCAGGAGTTCATCGACGTCAGGACTGTCGCGGCAGCTTGAGGATTTGGAGGGGTGCTTCGATTACAATGATGAGCACCAACCAGCTTCATGACTTCGGCGGCTACCCATTCAGCGACTAGGCACTCGGGGGCTTGACTTCCGTAGACCCAGTACCTCCCTACCAAGTGGAGCCTGGTTCTTCAGCGAACGACTCTGCTTAACAACCCTGTGAACAAGCACTCAGCTGGATTAAGATTAGGGCCGAATCCGATAATCTTGGTATTTTATATCGGGCCGAATCGGATAATCGTGATATTTTGTATCTTAACTGACCTGATTCCCTGTAAACAACCTGAGTAGATCTTAATCTAACTTGTAACCCATGTCTACTCGGCTATATAAGGGAGCCGTGGGGTACCCACCAAACACAATGCAACTAGCCTGCATATTCTAGAAACCCTAAACTAGTCAATACAACACCGAACACAGGATGTAGGGTGTTACGCTCCTAGTGGCCCAAATGTGTCAAAACCCTTGCGTCTTTTTGTTGCCATCAAGTTCTTGGCTCTGCGATCTCCCTCACCTACAAATCTAGTACCTGAGCATACCCTGGGTGGACTTGCTGGAGTACAAATCCAATATGTCCCATGCTCTCCAGCATCTTGGAGAAGACGATGATGAGGCCGCTGCCTCTGTCAATGAGCACCTTGGAGAGGTGGACCTGGCTAACCACCAAGCTGATCACGAGCGGGCAGGTGCCTGGGTTGGGTAGGTGAACACAATGGTCGTGCCTATCGAAGGTGATGGGGACCTCGGACCAGCGCAGGGGCTCAACAGGGTGTTGGAACACCGAGTTGACCTCCCGCTGGTCAAGCTTGAGCTGGCGATGAAACTTCAAAGCTTTGGAGCCCCCATAGATGAAGTTGACGGTCCAGTTGACGTCCTAGAAGTCTCCTGGAAACTTATCATATGGATCTTCACGATCACACCTGGGCATGTCATTTCAGCGTCCTTGGCTATAGCAGCCTTTGGAGCTGCTTGCCTTGTCCTAGTTGTTGCAACGGGGATGTTTGGAGTCATCCGAAGCCACACAGTCGCGGAGTGCATGACACTCGCGGATGGTGTGGTGGCGTCCTTGTGCTAGGGGCACTTGCCATCGAGGAGTCAATCCAAGACCTTCTGGTTCAGGGAGGTGCATTGTCGGGGTCGATCTGCCATGATAACAATGTTCCTGGGCCGCGCGTGTGGTCCTTGTTCTTGGATGACTCAGGGCAGTCATGGTTCTTGTTGGAGGTGCGCCGAGGAGGTCGACCATTGTTACGTTGGCCGGTATGACCGTCCAAGCGTTACTTGGGATGGTCATCAGTGTTGCGGCGGTCCTTGTAGTCATGATGGGCCTTCTCGGCGTCCTCCATGTCGGCATGCTTGTTGACGACAACCATCATCTCAGAGACTATCTTCGGGTTGCTCTGAAACATCTTGGGCCAAAGCTCGATGTTGTGTAAGCCTTGGTGGAAGCAGTGGATAACATCCGAATAATAGCCTCCATAATTGTGTTAGGTTAGCAAAGTACCTCTTGTTGTAATCACGGAGGGATTCGTTAGGCTGCTGGGTGACGCTGCCCAGATCCCATCTAGTTTTGGGACCCGGACATGATGCTTGGAAGTAGTTGACAAAGGCAGTGCAGAGGTCTTGCCAATTGTTGATGCAGCCGGGTTGAAGTTCCTCTAGCCAGTTTAGCGCCTCACGACTCACCATCATGGGGAAGTAGGCTACCATGATGCCGTTGTTACCGTTCGCTGCACGTACAGCGATGGAGTAGGAGCGGATCCACGTCTTGGGGTTGGAATCACCGTCGAATTTTTCGATGCTGACCGGCTTGAATGTGGAGGGCCAGGAGGTGCCTTGGAGCCGGTTTTAGATAGTCGAGAAGCCATCGAGGTCGCTGTTGTCATCATCAAGGATGACTGGTGCCAGCGGTGGAGGTCAAGGTGGCCACTGCTGATTGTCATGACTGTGTCGACCTGATTGCCTGGGTTGGCACCGAGGGTGCCATACTCCATGTCATACTTCCATCAACATTCCCGCTCAGCCTCATCACGCTCCCGGTGGCTGCTGTTCACGGTATCATGGAGATCTCAGATGTTGTGGAGGTTGGCTCGAAGATCCGGCTGTTCAACCTTGTCATCGCCTGGATAATGGCACGTCGAATGGGAATTGCTGGACTGGGCTCGGAGGGCTGAGTAATCCTACCTTAGGCTCTAGGCCTGAGTCACAGTGACATGGAGATGTGTCCTAGATTGTTCGAGTTCAGGTGATGGAGGAAATGTTTCTAGTACCTAAAAGGCGGTGGCCAAATTGGCAGAAGGCGTGGTGAAGACTTGCCGGCCATTGCACTCCAACATGAAGTCATCGTCGAGGTTCCACGGAGTTGATGGAGTAGGTCTATGTGGCAGAACCGCTCGAATTATTCCGGCTCAAGTGCGTTATTGATCGCCGTACAACTGCAATTAACTTAACGCACTTCAAACGGAATAATCCTTTGGTCTGTCGGGTCTCCGCCCGATACAACCACGGTTCAGCAGGATCGAAGCAGGTTTACCTCGCACGAAGGCGAGTTCACATCCCGGAATAGCTCATCAACTTTTAATTTACAGCCATACATACATTATTACAAACCGAGTTCAAAGATAAGTAAACTTATACAAAAACCATGTTTAACTGACAAGCATAACAGCTTGTCCAACTCACAGCGGAAGAAAAGTTTTACGCGACTACATTCGTCGTGAAGGCGAACACCAAGCTTAGCCCAGGGCCTGGTGTCACTCCGGAGGGTCTGTGCCGGCCGGGGACGGGTCCCACTCCACGGACCAGCCAAAAGGAACGGACATTGGCCACACAATGTTGTCCGTGGGATTTTCGAGGTTATACCTGAAACAAATATTGGCAAGGCTGAGTATTCTAATACTCAGCAAGGCTTACCCGGGGCTGGGTATACTTAGCCCATAACTAGACTCATGAAGGCATTGTAAAGGCTCTGGGTTTATTTTCAGCTGAAAAGTAACAAAGAGTATGTACTACTTTCAAGTTTTAGCTTTCATCTTCTAGTTGAGTAATTATTCTAGATTAGCATCTACACTAAGCAAGCAAGGTAGTGATTATCATTCATCAAGATTATCCATCATTAGTTCCACTTCTTACTCAATGTGGCAGAAGGATTAAGCAGTCTCAATCCTCGTGAGAGGCGGACGATTCGAATCGAATTTAACCTTGCAAGGTAAACCTAACTCACACGCTCGGAGTACCGACAGGGTGTTCCGAGCAACCGTTTCCCTCATATTCCGGGTTATGGATCGGGGCCACCACAAGCGACTGCAGGACCGTACGCACACCCAATGTGTACAGGACATACGTCTGTAGCGCGACTACAAAACCCGTATTCCTGTCTGCCTTGCAGAACGTACTCCCACATGTCGGTGCGTGTACACATAAAATAAAAGTCGAGTGGTGGGAGCGCATCCATTTGCCGGGCCAATCGGGTACTAGGCTTACCGCTTACCATATTTCGCGGCATGTGGCTAGTACTTTCAAAAACTTAGCCACCACTACCACACATTTCGACCTTAAAGCTTTTATCAAAATAGACAGGGTAAACTTCCAGGTCATGATACAACATATGACCCTGTCCGTCGTCCTTATAGTGGTTGCAGAAATGTAAACATGCAACTCCTATGTCGCGCGAGTGACAGGAAATCACTCGACTTCTACCGGTCCTATTAGCGGAGCATCTATCCGATAAGGACTCGGGAGCATTACATTGGATTCCTAGGATTCATGCATCTAGGGTTTCATTACAACTCCTAGACTTAATGCAAGATATAATATAATAGACATAGATTGCAATGTAAATAAAGTAATGGGATATGTCCGGGGCTTGCCTTCTTGAGTGGGTTTGGGGGCAGGAGAGTCAGAGGTTTCCAAACTCGGGTTCGGAGCTTCAGTTAGTTCCTCGACGACTTGCGCTGGATCTTCTGGAAAGCCTTGGTCTTGTCCTAAGACCAGTTCGTAGTCCCCGTCGTCGAGTGTCGTTGATTCTATATGAGATGCAATAAATTAAATAAGGTGAAATTTAAATTTAAAATTTCACATTTCAAATATTGTAACTCATCTAAATAACACACAAACATGCATAAAATAAAGAGGTTTTAGATTTAAAACACTATTTATAAAGATATGGTAGAGTTTATTGTAATAAGAACTAAAACATTTAAATTAAATTTGAAATGAACCAAAATTTGAATTCAAAACTTTTAAATAAAAGATTATAGAAATTTGATTCTATATTAAACATTACAAAATATTACATTAGTGAATGATAGAAGATTCCAATTAGAGAAGGCTATACATTAGGTTTATTTTAAATTTGAAAGTTCAAATAAAAGAAGTTAAATTTAAAACAAGTTTAAGTTTGCAACTTTGTACAAGATTATCTAGAGCTCATAGAACATTTATGCCAAACTTCATAAGCAACCAAGCATGAAATGACAAGGTTAAGTGTATATTACCCCTTAATCTTAGATTTAAAATACAGGTAGAAATATTTTGTTTCAAACTAAACTCTATTAACAAAAGTCATAGAGTTTGAAATCTAGTTTCCAACAAAACTAGTTTTGTCATTTTTGAATTTTTCTGTGAATTGTTACGGATTTTACAAAGCAGCAAACACACACACATGAAATAATAGACACACTAGGGGGGGGGGGTTTGGATATTTTGCACTGGGGTCCCTAAAAAGAGTTTTCTTCTCACAAACAGGCCCTTGCCCGGTCTCGACACGGCTGGAAGCCCGGCCTCCGGTGCGTTCCCACCGGCGGCGAGGTCGCCGGCGGTGAAGGGCCGGTCAAGCACGACCATTAGGAGGTGAGGAGCACAATGGACCAAGAAGGACTCAAATTGTAGAAAGAAAATCCCGCCGACGGCGAGGAGGGGCGGCGGCCGTGGTGGCGCGACGCCGTTCCCGATGAACGGCCGGCGAACACGAAGAAGCAACGCACGCACGAGCATCACAGGAGCACGGGGGAACTATTTCCATACGTGGCTCGGTCGGAGAGGTGGCGAGACGGGCTGTTGACGGTGGAGCCGAGCTCGGCGGCGCCAATGGAGGGGCGGCTCGGGGTGGAGCAAATCCGGTGAGAGGAGGGGTCGGGGCTGGACTGGATCAGGATGTAGGGCAAGGGGAGGAGGTGGGGAGGCTCTAGGCCAACGGAATCGGAGTGGGGTTGTGTGGATGGGGAGGATTTCTGGCGGCAACAGAGCGGCGGCGCTTTGGTGCTGTGGGTCGCCGGGAGGAGGAAAGGGAAAAGCAACAGAGGGAGGAGCACGGCTGGGTCCTATAGCGCAAGCACGGCTCCACTGGAAGAAGGATAAGGAAGAAAGGAAGAGCACATGGCTGGGCACAGAATGGGGAGGCGGCGCCGGCGGGAACTCCGGCGTGCGGTGCTGGCAGCCGGTGGAAGACGTGGCGCTCGGGTGGGACGCCAGCAGCAGAGGGCTAGAGCGGTGGGAGGATGGGGAAGCAACGCGTGGCAAAGGGGGGGCACAGGAGATGACCGGCGGTGGCCAGGAACGACACATTACACCGGCGGCAGGGAGAACCAGGGGGCAGAGCAGAGAGCAGAGGCGCCAGGAGGAAGAAAGGGGGAGGAATGTAGCTGAGGACTGATTTGCAAAATCAGAGAAAAGTAGGGACCTCACTGAAAAGAGCTTGCAACTTTTAAACCAATGCTCAAATGGAGATGGTCCAAAAAGCAAAAGTGCATGGTTTTTCAAACTCTACAACTTCTCTTTAAGGTTCATCTGCATTTGAGCAACAGTTTTGAAAATATTGTAGACTTAGTAATAATTTCACATTTCATGTAAATCCCATGAGTAAGATTACTTTTACACATATACCCTATGGTAATTTCATATATTTTTGCAATTTAACCACAGATATCACTTTTTGCAAAATAACCCTTATGCTTTTAAACTTTTCCCCCATCTCCACCCATTTTGCATAAAAGGACCTTTAGTTAAATTTAATTACATATACATCACTTTTTCCACAACATTACATACATAAAACATACATTTGCCATACTTTGGACATAAAAACATACCAAAACTCTAAGGTGTGACCAAGCTAATTACCTGAGTGTCACAGCCTTCCCCCCTAAAAAGAATCTCGTCCCGAGATTCCGAAGCAGGATGGAATAGAAAGATCAAGCTCGGAAATTGGTTCGGAAGAAATCAGGAAAGTTATGCTGGAGATAAGATTCAGTTTCCCATGTTGCTTCTTCTTCCGTGTGATGGTTACATTGAATCTTATACATTCTGATGGTTTTTCTTCTGGTGCTTCTCTTTTTAGTGTCTAGGATTCTGATTGGATACTCTGCGTAGGTCAGATCTGGTTCGATTTTGATAGTTTGGGAATCGATGATTTTGGTGGGGATCTTAACACACTTTCTGAGTTGGGATATATGAAAGATGTTATGGATAGCTGCTAATTGAGGAGGAAGTTGGAGACGGTAAGCTACGGGTCCATAGATTTCAAGGACTTCAAAAGGTCCGATGTATCGAGGAGCAAGTTTCCCTTTTACACCGAATCTTTGAACGCCTCGGGTAGGAGATACTCGAAGATATACGAAGTCTCCGACTTGAAACTGCAACGGTCTCCTTCGTATATTAGCATAGCTTTTCTGTCGAGATTGGGCAGCATTTAAATTGTTCTGGATAAGCCTAACTTGATCTTCTGCTTCCATAACTAGATCGGGTCCAAAAATTTTACGTTCGCCGGTTTGTGACCAATTCAAAGGAGTTCGACATCGGCGACCGTATAAAGCTTCAAATGGGGCCATCTTAATACTTGTCTGATAGCTGTTATTGTAAGAGAATTCTGCTAGTGACAAGTATTTATCCCAGTTTTTGTCAAAGTGGAGTACACAAGCTCGGAGCATATCTTCCAGAATCTGGTTTATTCGCTCAGTTTGCCCATCTGTCTGAGGATGATAGGCAGAGCTTCGAATTAACTTAGTTCCAAGAGCATCATGAAGTTGCTCCCAGAACCTAGCAACAAATTGTGCTCCACGATCAGAAATGATCGTTTTAGGTACTCCATGAAGTCGAACAATTTGATCCAGATAAATCTCGGCATACCTTTTGGCATTATATGTGGTATGCACGGGAAGAAAATGTGCAGTTTTGGTTAATCGATCAACGATTACCCAAATAGAGTCATGCTTCCGAGAAGTGTTGGGCAAGCCAATAATAAAGTCCATACTGATATCCTCCCACTTCCACGAGGGAATGGGTAGAGGTTGAAGGATACCAGCAGTCTTCAAATGACTGGCTTTGACTCTTTGGCAGATATCACATTCTGACACATATTTGGCAATCTCTCGTCTCATACGAGTTCACCAAAAGTCCTGTTTCAGATCCTGATACATCTTCGTACTGCCGGGATGTATAGAGAATTTGGACAAGTGGGCCTCGTCCATTATTTGCCTGCGGAGCCTATGGTCCTTGGGTACAACAATACGTTCGTTTAACCACAAAACTCCTTCAGGATCTATTCGGAAGCATTTATACTTCCCTTCTCCTTGCATTAGCTTCTGTTTAATGATTCTGACCCCTTTATTACGCTGTTGTGCTAGAACAATGCTATCTCTGAGTGTGGCTTCAACCGCAAGATGGTTTAAGTCACCTTGGGAAATGATCTCTAGGTTGAGCTTACTCATTTCCCAACAGAGAGTCTTGTTGAATGCTTCAATGAATAGGCAAGAACAATGCGCTTTGCGACTAAGAGCATCCGCAACGACATTGGCCTTGCCTGGATGATAATGCACTTCCAAATCATAATCCTTGATAAGTTCTAGCCAGCGCCTTTGCCTCATATTCAGATCCGCCTGGGTAAAGATATACTTGAGGCTTTTATGATCAGTATAAATGTGACATTTCGTACCCATCAGATGATGTCTCCAGATCTTTAGGGCATGAATAGCAGCTGCGAGTTCGAGATCATGGGTGGGGTAATTTTGTTCATGAACCCTAAGTGCTCGTGATGCATATGCAATTACTCGGTTGTCTTGCATAAGTACACAACCAAGTCCAGTTCCTGATGCATCACAGTAGATGTCAAAAGGTTTTGAGACATCTGGTTGAGCTAAGACTGGAGCAGTCGTAAGATGATTTCTGAGAATATGAAATGCATCTTCGCATTTTTGATCCCAGGAAAATTTTACACCTTTCTTTAGTAGTTCGGTCACAGGTTTGGCTATTCTGGAAAAGTCAAGAATAAAACGGCGATAATAGCCAGCTAGACCGAGAAAACTACGAATTTGATGGACGGAGGTCGGGGGTTTCTAATCCATCACTTCTTGTACTTTACTGGGATCGACAGATATTCCATCACCAGAAATGGTATGGCCCAGGAATTTGACTGTATCTAGCCAAAACTCACATTTAGAGAATTTAGCATACAGATGGTGGTCTCTTAATCGTTGAAGGATGACATGAAGATGCTTGGTATGTTCTTCTGGAGTTTTAGAATAGATCAAGATGTCATCAATGAAGACCACGACAAACTTGTCGAGCTCTTGCATGAAGACGGAATTCATGAGGTACATGAAATAGGCTGGGGCATTAGTGAGACCAAACGACATGACAAGATACTCGTATAGACCATACCGAGTGGAGAAGGCTGTTTTTGGAATATCACTGGGCCGAATCTTAATTTGGTGGTAGCCGGAACGAAGATCTATTTTAGAAAACACCTTGGCTCCGGCTAATTGATCAAAGAGGATATCAATGCGGAGTAGAGGATACTTATTTTTGATAGTCACCGCATTGAGAGGACGGTAATCCACACATAGCCTCAAGCTATTGTCTTTCTTTTTCACAAATAAGGCTGGACAACCCCATGGTGATGCACTTGGACGAATAAAGCCTTTGTCTAAGAGATCTTGGAGTTGGGTTTTTAACTCGGCTAACTCATTAGGAGGCATACGGTAAGGTCTCTTAGAGATAGGGGCTGTACCAGGTTGGAGTTCGATGATGAACTCAATATCTCTGTCTGGGGGCATTCCAGGTAAGTCATCCGGAAATACATCTGGATATTCACAGACGACTGGAATATCTTCTAGCTTGACCCCAGATACGGCATAGGTGTAAGAGTTAAAGGATTTTGGTTGTGGAAGATAAAGGATGGTAGGCTCATTTTCTGGCGTATTTATCTCCACGGTTCGAGAAGAGATATCCAAAGATACATGGTACTGGGTCATCAAATTCATTCCTAAAAGAACATCCATTCAAACCACTTATAGGCGACACCAGGATATTGAACCAGATAACCAAACACAGGATTTAGATTACTATACAGATACCGATATCCTTACATTCCACACCAACGTACTCAAACCATTACAAACCTTTGCCTATGCCACTCATACAACAAGTGGCTCTATACTAGATCAACTACACACCACCTAGTTAAACTAGACTATCACCCAATTAACCACAACTAAAAGTCATCAAGGTTTCCCACTGACGACTGGCTACCAGAAGAGGAATGATGGGGACTGATAACAGGATCTCCATGCTCAGAATCAAGTTCTGAGACTCCTTCAATCTCCTCTGGATCTTCTTCTTCAGCTTCAGGTGCTGCAGGTGCAACGGGAGGAATCGGGGGCTGCTGCAATTCTTCAATCTGAGCTTGAGCATCATCCACCGCAAGGATCAGATCTTGAACTTGTGCCTGTAGAAATTCAATAACAGTATCTCGCTGAGTGATTATGTGATCACTCTCGTTGATCTGATCTTCACGATGATGGATGGTTTCATCCCGTGCCGCGATAATCTCATCCTTTTGAGTCTCTAACGCCTGAAGTTGATCCACTTGAGCATTTTGTCTATCAGCTTCTCTGTAGTGACCCCGGGCAATATAGATTGCTCGGCCCAACTCATGACGCAGAAGTAGATGATAATGATATTGTACATTCATAAACCGCATCATCCCTTGGAGTGCTTCCTCCGGTGGACCATCCAATCTATGACTCTCAGGGACGATTCTGAGATTCCATTCTGGCTCATCGGGGTTTGTCATGGAGAATAACCCAATGGGCTTTCCTGCAACTTCTTTTGGATGCTAAATACAGAAACGGTAGATTGCCTCTAATGCCGCTGCTTCAATAGTATCCACGATACGATAACCCATTACATTAACTTTGATGGGCAACCATTGAGAGTGAAATGGATGCTGTGGAATTGTCATTAGGACATGAGCTCTATGAATCCCATCCTCCACAAACTCGACAGCATCATACTGAGGAGGCTCCGTGTAGTAAAAAGACTGCAAGAACTCCCAAAGTAGACGTGGAAAACCTTTCCAATGGAGGGCATTAGTATGAAGATGCCCCTCCGAATCCCAGAAAACGTTAGAAGGTGTTGCCATCTGCTACCAGAATGCAAATGGTGGAACTTTTTATCTTGTTAAGAGAGCCCAAGATAAACAGAACAAGATAGTCAATGCTGATAACAGCAAGGACTGATAATCAGATGAAAACCTAGAATTCTATATAGGATACCCAACCTAATACTATCCTTAGAACTCCATTAGCCCATTCCAAAAACAAACAACATATCCTTCATATATGAAAATCCTTTTGTTAACAGATTATGCATGCACGCACTACTCGCCCTCACAACCAAAACAACTACCGAATATGTTCGGACTTACGTAGTTAGTTTCGGTGGCATAACCATATGGCACTCCCTATATATAACTAATCGATAAACCCTACGCATCCTAATAGCGTAAGCGTGGTCAGTGTACCTGCAGAAGAATACACAGATATATATATATATATATATCTCATGAACCTTTCATGGCAGCACGACATGAAAGCGTCCCCAAACATTACTGTTCAGTATAGAAACAGCATCTTTACAATTACCGCCGTACAGACAACGTTAGCATACGTTATCGAAACAACGTATTCACGGGGGGTACCACAAAATGCGGGGGTATGAACAGCGATCGCCATACCCTGCGCCGAACCATCTACTCCCAATATAATCAACCTAAGTTGGTATATTGGCAGCATATCAAGTAGGCCACTGCTTGAGAATCAGCGTTCGGTTCGCATCACCGACGGGAAGGCCAAGCTCCCTCAGTTGGCTGAGGATCCTTACCTTCTTACCTCTGTTCGTAGATGTCGTTACGGAAAGTAAAGTTGGATTGTGCAGGAATTTAAGTTTTAACAGAAAGTAGTGCTGCAAGTCAGATTTATATATATATAGATACTAATAGCCACCTGATACTTTCCCATATAAATCCTTAGGGCTTTACGTTCTAAGCACAACCTTAACGGATCCAACGTACTTTATAAACTCATTTGTTGGCAAACTTTTATCCAGAAAACACTTTTTAAGGGCTTTTCCGGATGTAAAGATAAACCTACAGCTCTGATACCAGCTGTGGCAGAACCGCTCGAATTATTCCGGCTCAAGTGCGTTATTGATCGCCGTACAACTGCAATTAACTTAACGCACTTCAAACGGAATAATCCTTTAGTCTGTCGGGTCTCCGCCCGATACAACCACGGTTCAGCAGGATCGAAGCAGGTTTACCTCGCACGAAGGCGAGTTCACATCCTGGAATAGCTCATCAACTTTTAATTTACAGCCATACATACATTATTACAAACCGAGTTCAAAGATAAGTAAACTTATACAAAAACCATGTTTAACTGACAAGCATAACAGCTTGTCCAACTCACAGCGGAAGAAAAGTTTTACGCGACTACATTCGTCGCGAAGGCGAACACCAAGCTTAGCCTAGGGCCTGGTGTCACTCTGGAGGGTCTGTGCCGGCCGGGCACGGGTCCCACTCCACGGACCAGCCAAAAGGAACGGACGTTGGCCACACAAGGTTGTCCGTGGGATTTTCGAAGGTTATACCTGAAACAGATATTGGCAAGGCTGAGTATTCTAATACTCAGCAAGGCTTACCCGGGGCTGGGTATACTTAGCCCATAACTAGACTCATGAAGGCATTGTAAAGGCTCTGGGTTTATTTTCAGCTGAAAAGTAACAAAGAGTATGTACTACTTTCAAGTTTTAGCTTTCATCTTCTAGTTGAGTAATTATTCTAGATTAGCACCTACACTAAGCAAGCAAGGTAGTGATTATCATTCATCAAGATTATCCATCATTAGTTCCACTTCTTACTCAATGTGGCAGAAGGATTAAGCAGTCTCAATCCTCGTGAGAGGCGGACGATTCGAATCGAATTTAACCTTGCAAGGTAAACCTAACTCACACGCTCGGAGTACCGACAGGGTGTTCCGAGCAACCGTTTCCCTCATATTCCGGGTTATGGATCGGGGCCACCACAAGCGACTGCAGGACCGTACGCACACCCAATGTGTACAGGACATACGTCTGTAGCGCGACTACAAAACCCGTATTCCTGTCTGCCTTGCAGAACGTACTCCCACATGTCGGTGCGTGTACACATAAAATAAAAGTCGAGTGGTGGGAGCGCGTCCATTTGCCGGGCCAATCGGGTACTAGGCTTACCGCTTACCATATTTCGCGGCATGTGGCTAGTACTTTCAAAAACTTAGCCACCACTACCACACATTTCGACCTTAAAGCTTTTATCAAAACAGACAGGGTAAACTTCCAGGTCATGATACAACATATGACCCTGTCCGTCGTCCTTATAGTGGTTGCAGAAATGTAAACATGCAACTCCTATGTCGCGCGAGTGACAGGAAATCACTCGACTTCTACCGGTCCTATTAGCGGAGCATCTATCCGATAAGGACTCGGGAGCATTACATTGGATTCCTAGGATTCATGCATCTAGGGTTTCATTACAACTCCTAGACTTAATGCAAGATATAATATAATAGACATAGATTGCAATGTAAATAAAGTAATGGGATATGTCCGGGGCTTGCCTTCTTGAGTGGGGTTGGGGGCAGGAGAGTCAGAGGTTTCCAAACTCGGGTTCGGAGCTTCAGTTAGTTCCTCGACGACTTGCGCTGGATCTTCTGGAAAGCCTTGGTCTTGTCCTAAGACCAGTTCTAGTCCCCGTCGTCGAGTGTCGTTGATTCTATATGAGATGCAATAAATTAAATAAGGTGAAATTTAAATTTAAAATTTCACATTTCAAATATTGTAACTCATCTAAATAACACACAAACATGCATAAAATAAAGAGGTTTTAGATTTAAAACACTATTTATAAAGATATGGTAGAGTTTATTGTAATAAGAACTAAAACATTTAAATTAAATTTGAAATGAACCAAAATTTGAATTCAAAACTTTTAAATAAAAGATTATAGAAATTTGATTCTATATTAAACATTACAAAATATTACATTAGTGAATGATAGAAGATTCCAATTAGAGAAGGCTATACATTAGGTTTATTTTAAATTTGAAAGTTCAAATAAAAGAAGTTAAATTTAAAACAAGTTTAAGTTTGCAACTTTGTACAAGATTATCTAGAGCTCATAGAACATTTATGCCAAACTTCATAAGCAACCAAGCATGAAATGACAAGGTTAAGTGTATATTACCCCTTAATCTTAGATTTAAAATACAGGTAGAAATATTTTGTTTCAAACTAAACTCTATTAACAAAAGTCATAGATTTTGAAATCTAGTTTCCAACAAAACTAGTTTTGTCATTTTTGGATTTTTTTGTGAATTGTTATGGATTTTACAAAGCAGCAAACACACACACATGAAATAATAGACACACTAGGGGGGGGGGTTTGGATATTTTGCACTGGGGTCCCTAAAAAGAGTTTTCTTCTCACAAACAGGCCCTTGCCCGGTCTCGACACGGCTGGAAGCCCGGCCTCCGGTGCGTTCCCACCGGCGGCGAGGTCGCCGGCGGTGAAGGGCCGGTCAAGCACGACCATTAGGAGGTGAGGAGCACAATGGACCAAGAAGGACTCAAATGGCAGAAAGAAAATCCCGCCGACGGCGAGGAGGGGCGGCGGCTGTGGCGGCGCGACGCCGTTCCCGATGAACGGCCGGCGAACACGAAGAAGCAACGCACGCACGAGCATCACAGGAGCACGGGGGAACTATTTCCATACGTGGCTCGATCGGAGAGGTGGCGAGACGGGCTGTCGACGGTGGAGCCGAGCTCGGCGGCGCCAATGGAGGGGCGGCTTGTGGTGGAGCAAATCCGGTGAGAGGAGGGGTCGGGGCTGGACTGGATCAGGATGTAGGGCAAGGGGAGGAGGTGGGGAGGCTCTAGGCCAACGGAATCAGAGTGGGGTTGTGTGGATGGGGTGGATTTCTGGCGGCAACAGAGCGGCGGCGCTTTGGTGCTGTGGGTCGCCGGGAGGAGGAAAGGGAAAAGCAACAGAGGGAGGAGCACGGCTGGGTCCTATAGCGCAAGCACGGCTCCACTGGAAGAAGGATAAGGAAGAAAGGAAGAGCACATGGCTGGGCACAGAATGGGGAGGCGGCGCCGGTGGGAACTCCGGCGTGCGGTGCTGGCAGCCGGTGGAAGACGTGGCGCTCGGGTGGGACGCCAGCAGCAGAGGGCTAGAGCGGTGGGAGGATGGGGAAGCAACGCGTGGCAAAGGGGGGGCACAGGAGATGACCGGCGGTGGCCAGGAACGACGCATTACACCGGCGGCAGGGAGAACCAGGGGGCAGAGCAGAGAGCAGAGGCGCCAGGAGGAAGAAAGGGGGAGGAATGTAGCTGAGGACTGATTTGCAAAATCAGAGAAAAGTAGGGACCTCACTGAAAAGAGCTTGCAACTTTTAAACCAATGCTCAAATGGAGATGGTCCAAAAAGCAAAAGTGCATGGTTTTTCAAACTCTACAACTTCTCTTTAAGGTTCATCTGCATTTGATCAACAGTTTTGAAAATATTGTAGACTTAGTAATAATTTCACATTTCATGTAAATCCCATGAGTAAGATTACTTTTACACATATACCCTATGGTAATTTCATATATTTTTGCAATTTAACCACAGATATCACTTTTTGCAAAATAACCCTTATGCTTTTAAACTTTTCCCCCATCTCCACCCATTTTGCATAAAAGGACCTTTAGTTAAATTTAATTACATATACATCACTTTTTCCACAACATTACATACATAAAACATACATTTGCCATACTTTGGACATAAAAACATACCAAAACTCTAAGGTGTGACCAAGCTAATTACCTGAGTGTCACAGTCTGCAAGGTGCAACCCTAGGGTGGCGGCCGTTGTCGGTGATAGCTCCGTTCTAACACCATGTCGCACAAAGTCCATTGCGGTGGTGTCGTTGGCGCCGTGCCTCCTCATCCTCACGCTTGACCGATTCTTCATTGGTAGAGACCACTAAGATCTGATGCCGGTCGGGTGAGTTCACGCGGTTGGGTGGTAGGGTGAACAACGCCTCCTAGCACTCGGTTTCTGGTCCTGTGACCACTTAGATCTGGCTTGGTCAATGCTGAGTTGGACCAGTTCAAAAATGCGATGATTCTCCATAGATACTTGAATCTGGTCCGAGTAAATTGCGGAGTTGTTGCAGAGTCCGCGTGGGATCTAGTGAGCCGAGTTGTTCAAGCGTCGGAGTGTGGCCTCTGCGAGCTCGATGCACGTAGCGATGGAGCGACATACGTAATCCATCCCTAAGATGATATCATCGGTACTGATGAGGGGGCGACCGGTTGCCTTGACATGGTTTTGGGCTAAGTCATTAATGGAGAGTTTGTTGGCTCAGTAGGTGATGGAGCTTGGGACGGTCAGATTGGATCTAGAACCCTGAGAGCTTTCCTTCTTAGATGACGAGACGTCGGGGAGCGGGCTCCTAGGAGCTGTCATCTCCAGGAAGTTGCCGACAATGATGGAATCCTGACGGCGTCCTGGATCTATAGCATCGCTTGTGCAGGAGAAGAATACGCCAAAGTTGGATGCCATCAAGTTTTCCAAATCAATCCTGGAGATCCCCTACCTGGCGTGCCAACTATCGGATTTGTAATCCGACAAGTCCATCGAGGGTATCATCAGGTAGTAGATTTGAGGTGAGGGAGATCACATGGACAAGAATTTGATGGTAACATAAGATGCAAGAGCCCATTGTTCAACCAAGAATTCATCATGCCATTGCAAAAGAACTCCCAGTCGATCAAATCATGGGTGATATTAGTAAGGGTAAGGGTGTTCAAACTCGATCTCATGTTGCTTCATTTTGTGAACATTAGTCTTTTGTATCTTCTATTGAGCCTAACCATGTAGATGAAGCACTAAGTGATCCGGATTGGGTGAATGCCATGCATGAAGAATTGAATAATTTCACCCGGAATGAAGTTTGGGAATTAGTGCCAAGGCCCAAAAATTACAATGTCATTGGTACAAAATGTGTCTTTCAAAACAAGCAAAATGAAGATGGAATTGTTGTGAGAAACAATGCAAGAATGGTGGCACAACGCTTCACTCAAGTTGAAGGTTTGGATCTGAGTGAAACTTTTGCTCCCGTAGCTAGACTAGAAGCAATAAGAATCTTGCTAGATTATGCATGCTCACATAACATAAAACTTTATCAAATGGATGTAAAAAGTGCTTTCTTAAATGCTAGAATTAGTGAACTAGTGTATGTTCAACAACCCCCCAGCTTTGAAGATCTAAAGAAGCCAAATCATGTTTATAAACTCTCAAAAGCTCTCTATGGTCTTAAGCAAGCTCCTTGGGCTTGGTATGAGAGAAAGAGACTTTCTCATTCTAAGGGCTTCAAAATTGGGAAGGTTGACACTACATTGTTCACTAAGTCTATTGGAAAACACTTGTTTATTTGTCAAATTTATGTTGATGATATTATCTTTGGTTCTACTAATCAAAGTTTTTATGAGGAATTTTGTGAGATGATGTCTAGGGAATTTGAGATGTCCACGATTGGTGAATTGAGTTTCTTTCTTGGACTTCAAATCAAGCAACTCAAGGAAGGCACATTTGCATGCCAATAAAAATATGTCAAGGATTTATTGAAGAAATTCGGTATGGAAGATGCCAAACCTATCAAGACTTCTGTGGCTACAAATGGACATCTTGATCTTTTGATGAGGGAGGTAAACCTATAGACCAAAAACTCTATAGATCCATGATTGGTAGTTTGCTTTATTTAACCACATCTAGGCCCAACATCATGTTTAGTGTGTGCTTGTGTACAAGATTCCAAGCTGTCCCTAGAGAATGTCATCCGACCGCTGTCAAGCGTATCTTGAGATATTTGAAATTCACCCCAAATATTGGCTTATGATAATATCAAAAGGGTGCTCATTTTGATTTGGTTGGTTATTTGGATTCAAATTATGCTAGTTGCAAAGTTGATAGAAAAAGCACTTCCAGTGGTTGTCAATTTCTAGGAAATCACTTGTTTCTTGGTCTTCAAAGAAACAAAATTCAATTGCTCTCTCAACCGGCGAAGCGGAACATATTTCAGCCGGAAGTTGTTGTGCTCAACTATTATGGATGAAGCAAACACTTCTTGATTTTGGTGTGAAATTTGAGGAAATTCTCTGATTATGTGACAATGAAAGTGCCATGAAAATTTCAACTAATCTGGTTCAACATTCAAGAACCAAGCATATTAATATTCGGCATCATTTTCTTAGAGACCATGTGAACAAGGGAGATATCAAGATTGATGGTATTGGCACCGATGATCAATTGGTGGATATATTCACCAAGCCATTGGATGAAAATCGGTTTTGCAAGTTGAGGAATGAGCTAAATGTCATTGACTTCTCAAATGTGGCTTGAAATCTAGTGCATGTTACATACATCTTTTTGTGCATACTTGAGCATGTATTTCTAGCTTTTTAGGTGCATTTTTGAACAATTTTTGATTCAACCTTGATCTTGCTAGTTTTCTCAAATTTTCTTGATTCAACATGTTTCTGGAACTTCTGGTTTGCTGGCATGCTTTTGTTGGAAGTTTTGAAGTTGTTCATGAGCAATGATCCCTGATTCAAATTCAAGTTTGAGAAACATCACAGCAATTCTAGACAGTCTGGACACACAGGGCGAACAGTCCACGGGTAAGAGTCAGACGGTTCGCAGGTAGTTGATAAAATCAGACAAGAACATCTCAGAAGCTTGGTCAGCAGAAAAATTGCTAGGCAGATAGTCCACCCACGGAAAGCGGACGGTCTGCTAGTGACGGTAAAAAACCAGCAGAAACTTCTCAGATCTATTGGAGTCAAATCTTCAATGGCGGATGGTCTGCCAGTAGTCCACGGATGGTCCGTGCTTGCGTAGTTTTAGTGGGACCAAACAACCCGTGCCTTATCTTCTCCTCCACACCTTTCTCCTTCCTCAAACCGGCCACATACCTGTTGACGCTCGTTACAAACCAATTTTGACTGTCAAATCTTGCATAAAAATATAATAAGTACAAAGGCCAAACACTAGTATAGGGTATTTTTCTAACGAATTTCACAAGTGCTGGTCTAAATATGTGTGCACATGTATTTGAGCTAAAAATGCATGAAAAGAGCACGCAAGATCCAAGGTGTAAAGACATCGAGTAAACAGAATGCACCGTCCAACCTCACACGGATTAAATGGCCACCACAGCATGAACGGACTTAAGACAATGCCAAATCACACACCTGCATGTGGAACCGACCTGGCAGCCACCCAGCCAAAGTTGAAGTCGGTTGGCAACCTAGCTGGGTCTGTAACACCCTAGGTGTTTAGAACCCTAAGCATGAAAAATATAAACATAGCATCATGCATAATAACCTAGAATCATTGAAAAATACATCTAATTATGTGTGTGCATATGCATGTGTATGAATGTGTATGTGCATGGGTATGTATGTGTGTATGTGAGATTTTTCTTGTTGTGTTTATAATCTTTCATACTCCACATTTCATGACAAATATAGTATAAAAACATACTCATATTTTAGTACCTTACAAAGTGTACTTCAAACACCATTTGCAAATTCAAAATTTAACACAAGAAATGACTAGTAATTCAAATCCTAGTAGTCTTGAATTTAAAATAACTTTTAAACCGTGGCTCAAATGAACTTTGGGCTAAAAAAATTTGTAGATTTTCAAATTCCCTACAACTTTTGTGTTTAGAGTTTTTCAAGTTTCTGTTTGAAATTTTAAGAAAATTTAATTTGAATCCTAGCTCTTCTCTCTCGCCCTCTCTCTTCTCTCCCCTCCCCTGTTCTGTCACATAGAGGGGCAGCGGCCGCTGGCCACCTGGCCGATGATGCCTGCCCCGGCAAGCTGTGCCAAGGTGCGACCCCCAACGGGCCCTGACCAGCCACCGATCGGGCCTGCTGCCGGCGATTTGCCGCACCCCGAATCCACCCATGCCCAATGTGCATACGTCACACGGCTGCCGATTCCGGACGACCGAGCCACGATGCGCCGGCAACACCACGCCCTTGCCACGACCTTGTCCCGGCTGCACCTCCCTCTGATGTGACGTGCCCAACTCCTCCTCCCCTTCCCTGTGCACCTATAAAAGCGCTGCACCGAGCCCCTGCTCACACGCGCCCAAGTACCACCACCACCCCGCCATTAGCGCCTCCACTCGACCTCACCGTCAAGCCCCAATTTCCGCTCCTCCTCCGCCCAAACCGAGGCTCTAAACGGGTCGCCCTCGACCTGCTGGTTCTCCCGACTTCCCCACGCCGCGCTCCCTCGCCGGACCACCGCCGCCCATCGCCCACACCTTGGCAGAGCTCCTGCTCACCGCCGGCAGTCCATCTCCGGCCACCCTAGCCCCAACCGAGCATACCAACAGGTTTCCCTTGACCTCCTCGTGCTCCCCCACCCCTTTTCCCTCACTGCCGATTAGTTCCCTCGCCAGATTTTGACCGGGAACAGCCCAGCCCCACCCGGGGACTACTTTGCAATCGCCAAGTTCTTGTTAGGGTCCTTTCTGCTAGATCCAGGGATCTATCTGCGAGAACTCGAGTACTTTTGGTTTCAAGAGGCTGTCACTTGTAAAATCAATCTAAAATCATTGAAAAATCAGAAAAATGCAAACTAAAATTTTTTGTGATCTTCTTGATGAACCCAACTACTTTTGCACAGATGGATGACTAGTTACAAACTATAACTTGAGCTGAAATGAATCTTGTTTTAAATAGCCCATAAATGTATCTCTTGATTTAGGATAGTACTGTGAATGATTTTGGGACTGTAAACTAGTCTCTGCGTGTTAAAACTTGTGTAAAAATTTCAAGGCTAGAACATGTCTCTACGAGTAGTTTTTGTGGTTTCTTATTTGATGGGCTATTTTGCTAGAGTTATTTGTTCATGCTGTTGTACTGATGTTTTAGGATGGAAACTTTTACAGTAGAGTAACCTTGATACATAAATGCTATGGACAAAGTTTGGAACTTTTTACTTCTATCTAACTTGCCCATATGTTTTTAGTTAAGAAAAACTACATTAAATCAAAGTAACTATTTCTGGTGCTTAGAAAAATAAGAAATTTTAACCAGAGACTACCTTTGAGTAGATTATCATGTTGGAAAAGTTTGAGGCACAGAAACTTTATGGAACTACCTATAGAAACAAATCTTGGTTAATATAGATTTATCTTGACTTATTTTCTATGCCCTGTATCTTGCACACTAAAACCTAAAAAATTTACAGTAGACTCACCATGATTAAATAGATCTTGCATGGTTTATTCTGTATAAATAGATCTTGATCCTAGCGCTAGCTGTTTAATGTATTTTTCATGATTAATCTGTTGAATGAAAATGGCTGGAAATTTTACAGTGAGTTTGTACTTAAGTAATATGCTCTGCATAAAAAATATCAACCCTAGAACTATCTCGATGAGTAGTTTTATTCTAATCCATGCTTACTTTGACAAATAGCCGTTTATGAAATGACAAAACGACTCACTTACTTAATGAAGTTACTTAATCCAGAAAAGAAAATAAAGTGTTTTACAACTTAACTTGAGTTTCGTTGAATTACAATTTATAGAGAAATAAGTTATTTATCTTATATTATTAAAACCACTCATACATATGCATTGATATAGAATCAATGACTCTCGCCGATGGAACCTACGATCTGGTGCCCGAGTCCGAGAGTGAGCAGCGTGAAGCTCAAGTTAATCTAAGTGAAGTTGCTGAAGACCCGAACCAAAGTTCGGAAGCGCCCACGGCTAGTTTTGCTCAGGAAGGCAAGCCCCGGAGCATAACCCCTACTTTTAAACTTATGCAACTTTTATTTATATATGGTATTGTGCATTAAGTTTGTAGGAGTTGATTGAAACCCTAGTTGCATGATCCTAGTACCTATGATATGAACACTAGTCTGTGTCAATCGCTAGATTGCCTTGCTAATAGGACTCCAGTAAAAGTCGAGTGATTTTCTATCACTCGCGAGATATAGGAGTTTCTTGTTTTACCTATGTTGGAATCATAAGGTTGACGTGTCGGTGTTTTACCGCCTACCCACCGAGGGGTATACCGAAGGTGATGAGTTTTAGGTAGGGTGTCGCCGAGATTAAGAACTCGAAGGTGCAAGGGAGTTGCCGGGATCGCCATCAAGGAGGCTCCATCACTCTTCTCCACACCACATTGTCTTATGGCAAAGGCTTCATCAATGATGCCGATGAATTCATGACTAAAGAGAAGGCCAAGTTAAAGGAATTGAAGTTGAAGTTTTCTTCTCTTCAAGATTCCTATGAGGAGCTAAAGACTTCACATGAGAATCTCAAAGAAACTCATGAGAAGCTTGAGGAAGCTCACAATGCCCTACTTAATCATGAAAGAAAAGCAACATTGAGCATTGATGTGAGTTGTGACTTAATTGATGATAAACCTTGTGGTTCTAGTTCTACTAGCTCTTTTTGCACCAAAATTGATGACTCATCTTGCAATGAATCTCTCATTATGGAAAATGATTTGTTAAAGAAAGAGGTTACTTGCTTGACTAATGATTTGAGAAAGTGCTATGATAGTAGAGCCATGTTTAATCATTGTTGGGCAAGTCAAAAGTTCACTTTGAACAAGCAAGGGTTTGGATACATTCCTAAGAAAGGGAAGAAGGCTTTTGTGCAAACCAAAACTACTTTTGTGAAGAGTAGTGGTAAGTCATATTGTGAAAAATGCAAGAAGGTTGGTCATGTTGAGAAGAATTGCACCAACATGAAAGTCATATCCTTTGATTCAAGTTACATTCTTATGAGAAATTCAAATGGCAATGTTAGTGCAAAATTTGTTGGAATACCTATAGATGGTGCTAAAAAGAATGCCATTTGGGTACCAAAAGTCTTGGTCGCTAACGTTGAAGGACCCAAGAAAGTTTGGGTACCTAAAAGAGTTATCTCTTTGTTGTAGGTAAACTACAAGTCCGGAGGAAGACATTGGGTACTTGATAGTGGATGCACTCAACACATGACCGGAGATCCAATGATGTTTTCCTCTCTAGATGAGAATGTGGATGGCTATAGTGATATTATCTTTGGTGACAATAGCCGAGGCAAAGTCAAAGGAGTTGGTACAATTTCAATCTCAAGTGATCATTCTCTTTCAAAAGTATTGTTTGTTGATTCTCTCAAGTTTAATCTCTTAGCGGTCACTCAACTTTGTGATTTTGGATTTAAGTGTAGTTTCACTAAAGATGATGTTGTTGTGACTAGCTTGGATGGAAAAAATCACATCTTTACGGGATTTAGATATGAGGATGTATATCTTGTTGATTTTGCTACTAAAGAGGCAAACTTGTCTATATGTTTGTTCACTCAATCATCTTTGGGTTGGTTATGGCATAGAAGACTTGGTCATGTTGGCATGAAACAACTCAACCGTCTCATAAAGCATGATTTAGTAGTTGGCTTGAAGAATGTGAAGTTTGAGAAAGATAAGTTATGTAGTGCATGTCAAGCCGGAAAGCAAGTTGCAAATGCTCATCCTACTAAGAGTGTCATGTCAACCGAGAGACCATTGGAATTCTTGCATATTGATTTATTTGGTCCTACTACTTATAGAAGTATTGGTGGAAATTGCTATTGTCTTGTGGTAGTGGATGATTACTCAAGGTATACTTGGGTTTTCTTTCTTCATGACAAAGCCAATGCTTATGACATATTCAAGAAATTCTTGACAAGGGCCGAAAATGAATTTGAACTCAAGGTGAAGAAAGTGAGGAGTGACAACGGAAGTGAATTTAAAAACACAAGAGTTGAAGAATGGTGTGATGAAAAAGGAATCAAACATGAATTTTCAACCAAGTACACTCCGGAACAAAATGGTCTTGTTGAGGGGAAAAATAGAACCTTGATTGATATGGCAAGATCAATGCTCTCCGAGTACAATGTTTCCGATAGTTTTTGGGCCGAAGCAATCAACACGGCTTGCCATGCGTCTAATAGATTGTATTGCCATAGATTCCATAACAAGATCAATGCTCATTGGAAGGAAACCAAATATATCATATTTTAGAGTGTTTGGTTGCAAATGCTATACTCTCAAGAAGGGAACTCGGTTATCAAAGTTCCAAAGCAAACGTGATGAGGGTTTTCTTCTCGGGTATTCATCTTGTAGCAAGGCTTATCAGGTCTACAACAAAACACATGGTATTGTTGAAGAAGCATATGATGTTGAATTTGATGAAACAAATGGGTCTCATAATGAACAAGAAAATCTTGATGATGTGAGAAGTGATGGTTTAAGAAATGCAATGAAAAATATGTCAATTGGTGATGTTAGACCAAGAGAAGAAGATGAAAGTGATGATGGCCATTCTATCTCTATTAGAGTTAATCCTTCAACCTCTATCTCAAATGATCAAGCACAACAAATAGTACAAGATTCTAGTAATAATGATTCTCATGTAAAAGATCGAGTTGGTTCATCAAGTGCACCTTCTCCATCAACTCAAGAACCCATCGCTCTTCAAAGAACTCATCATATTCTTGCAAAGGATCACCCCGTGGATCAAATTATGGGTGATATTAGTAAGGGTGTCCAAACTCGATCTCGCATTGCTTCATTTTGTGAACATTATTCTTTTGTATCTTTTCTTGAACCTAACCGTGAAGATGATGCATTGAGAGATCCGGATTGGGTAAATGCTATGCATGAAGAATTGAATAATTTCACTCGGAATCAAGTTTGGGATCTAGTTGAGAGGCCTAGAAATTATAATGTCATTGGCACTAAATGGGTTTTTAGAAACAAGCAAAATGAAGATGGAATGGTTGTGAGAAACAAAGCAAGATTGGTGGCTCAAGGCTTCACTCAAGTCGAAGGTTTGGATTTCGGTGAAACTTTTGCCCCCGTTGCTAGACTAGAAGCTATTAGAATCTTATTAGCTTATGCGTGCTCTCACAACATAAAACTTTTTCAAATGGATGTGAAAAGTGCTTTCTTAAATGGCAAGATTAGTGAACTTATTTTTGTTGAGCAACCTCCCGGTTTTGAAGATCCCAAGAAGCCAAATCATGTATACAAGCTCTCTAAAGCACTTTATGGTTTGAAGCAAGCTCCACGAGCTTGGTATGAAAGATTGAGAGACTTTCTTATTTCCAAGGGATTCAAAATCGGTAAGGTTGACACTACCTTGTTCACTAAAACCATTGGTAAGGATTTGTTTGTTTGTCAAATTTATGTTGATGACATTATCTTTGGTTCAACTAACCCAAGTTTTTGTGAAGAATTTGGTGAAATGATGTCTAGGGAATTTGAGATGTCCATGATCGGTGAATTGATTTTCTTTCTTGGACTTCAAATCAAGCAACTCAAGGAAGGCACCTTTGTGTGTCAATCAAAATATGTGAAGGATATCTTGAAGAAATTTGGTATGGAAGATGCAAAACCAATCAAGACTCCTATGGCCACCAATGGGCATCTCGACCTAGATGAGGGAGGTAATCCGGTTGATCAAAAGCTTTACCGTTCTATGATTGGTAGTTTGCTTTATTTGACTGCATCTAGGCCCGATATCATGTTTAGTGTTTGCATCTGTGCACGATTTCAAGCCGCACCTAGAGAATGTCATTTGACCGCCGTCAAAAGAATTCTGAGATACTTGAAATATACTCCTAATATTGGTTTATGGTATCCCAAGGGTGCTCACTTTGATTTGTTTGGATTCTCAGATTCGGACTATGCGGGGTGCAAGGTCGATAGGAAGAGCACTTCCGGTGGTTGTCAATATCTTGGAAGGTCTCTTGTCTCTTGGTCTTCAAAGAAACAAAATTCCGTGGCTCTTTCAACCGCCGAAGCGGAATATATTTTGGCCGGAAGTTGTTGTGCACAATTGTTATGGATGAAGCAAACTCTTCTTGACTATGGTGTGAAATTTGATAAAATTCTCTTGTTGTGTGATAATAAAAGTGCCGTGAAGATTGCTACTAATCCGGTTCAACATTCAAGAACCAAGCATATTGATATCCGCCATCATTTTCTTAGAGATCATGTGAACAAGGGTGATATCAAGATTGATGGTATTGGCACGGATGATCAATTAGCCGATATATTCACTAAGCCCTTGGATGAATCTCGGTTTTGCAAGTTGAGAAATGAGTTAAACATCATTGACTTCTCAAATGTGGCTTGAAAACTAGCACATGTGGCATATGGTTCTTCCATGTTTTCTTTGTTTCATTTTTCTGAATTTTTGAGGGATTTTTGAGCCGTTTATGACTTTTCATGATTTCACTCGATTTATTTTTGAATTTTTGTCATAACTTGCTCATATGATAGTTTGGAAGGTTTTCATGCATGATTTGAGATTTTTAGATTTCTATGAGCAATGATCCCATATTGAAGTTGGAATTGTGAAAATTGGCAAAATTCTGAGCAGATTGAAATTTGGTACAGCGGACGGTCCGCGTGTAAGTGGCGGACGGTCCGCAGTTCATGAGAATTGTTCACCAGAGGCACTGCAAATTATTTTGGGCCGCAGAGTTATGAAGCGGACAGTCCGCGGGTAAGAGGCGGACGGTCCGCGGGTCTTGAGAACTGATCACCAGAGGGACTGCAAAGTTATTTTGAGCCGCAGTGTTACGAAGCGGACGGTCTGCGTGTAAGAGGCGGACGGTCCGCCGGTCATCAGGATTGATCACCAGAGGCTCTGCAGAGTTGATGTCAGCAGTGAAATTTCGAGGCGGACGGTCCGCCTGGACATCGCGGACGGTCCGCCGGTGGACAGAAAGATGGGGCCGACCAGACTTGGCCTATATTAGGCTGTCTCTTTCTCTCCTCCCACCAAACCGAGCCTTTCTCTCCAAAAGCACTCTCTCTTTCTCTCTCAAGCACGTGGGGAAGACTTCAAGGTCAAGGATTTTTGGTGTGATTCGCGGACAGTCCGAGCACATCCCGGACTCTTATCGAGATTCTTCATCATGTCCTCTCGGTATTTCGATGAATCCCTAACTCTTGTTCTTGGATTTATTCATTGGAAAGAGTTAGGGTTAGTTGCTCTGATCTACTTTTGGGCCATGGATTCTTGTAAATACTTGGGGCATTTTGTTCCTAGTGATGAGGAGATGGTGTAGTTTTAATTCGGTTGGTGGATTTGAATCTAAACTCAAATTATGGATGGATCAAATGTTGGGGCGACTGCTGTGTTCCTGCGCTGAACAGATGAGTCGCGGATGGTCCGCGTCAGTAGGAGGACGGTCTGCATCAGCAAGCGGACGGTCCGCAAGTGTCACGCGGACGGTCCGCGAGTGTCAAATTTTTTCAGCAAGATTCTGAATTGACTTATATGATTATGGATTGGATATCTTACTTTTGTAATTGTTCTTATGGTCAATTCTTGATCTCAGGCCACCTCGGAAAATTCTCAAAGCATTCACATCAAAAAGCAAGAAAGCTGGGACATCAAAGAGGCAAAGAGACGGTGATAATTTCGATGACTCGGACTATGATCCTAATCCTAGTGAGATGGCTGCAGCATCCTCAGTGGGTGGTGTTGGTGATGAATCTTCAGAGGAGGAATTTGAGGATTTTGAAGATGATGTTACTGTTTTGATGGGGCTAGATCTTCCTAGCCGACAGTGGACTGCTGAGAGCTATGCCAATGCTAGAGCAGTGAATCAGTTCGACATGCCTTGTGACACCAACATCCTCTTTTTCAGAACCAAGGTACAACAAGATGCTTACTTCGGTCATCTAGTTAAGAAGACTGTGTTCAAACATCAAACCATTGACCTAGGGTATATGAGATCACATCCTGTCATGACTGATCTAGTGGATAGATTTGAGGAAATGGGGTTAGCAAATTTTCTGCAACATAGATGTGATTGGAATGAAACAGCCATACGCCAGTTCTATGCCACCCTAGAGATTGATATGGTAGCAGCCACATTTAAATGGTCAACTGGGAAGAGAACATATTTTGCCACATTTGCTCAGTTTGCTGCAGCTAATCAGTTGGACTATGATTTCATCACTAGTGAGCAAAGCATGAATGTTGTCTTAGAAAATACTCTAGATGAGAATGACTACCCCATGTACTATGAGCCTGCACATCTTGGTATAGCCAGAAGCTTTGGGGGAACTCAGGGTCTGAGGCATCATCCTGCAGTGATCAATAAAATTGCTAGAATCACATTCATGCCTAAGAGTGGAAACAAGGACAAGGTTAGAGGGCTCTATTGGAATGTGATTTCTCATATCATGAATGGGAATAGAATTGATGTCATTGCTCTCATTATGGATCAGCTTGCAGATTTAAAGCTCAATATGGAGATGAACTTATACTTTGCTCCATACATTATGTCCATCATCAAGGCAAAAACATCTTTTAGAGGCATTTGTGAGTGCAAGCATACTCCTTTTAGGCCCTTCAAGAACGATCATGCTTTTGTTATGAGGCCGTTGACTCCTTTCCCTGGAGATGCTGAAGCACAGGGGCATGGTGGTGATGACGATAGTGATGATGATGCTCACATAGGAGCAGCTGCAGCTCAGCATGGCATGCCACCACCACCCCCTCCCGTCCAGCAGCAGTGGGCTCCTCCAGCTGGCTACTTTGATCCTTATTTTACATCCATGCAGGAGAATCTCTACTCTCAGATTGCCGGGTTGACTAGTCAGATGCAGAGTCAGATGGATCTTAACTTCCAGAACATGCAGCAGCAGATGTTCCAGCCCATGATGGCTCAGATGCAGGGTGTTCAGGAGAGTTTACACTCAGATATTGCAGCTCTTGACTCCCGTTTTGAGGATTTGCCTTCGTCTGAGCAGTTTGAGCAGCTCGAGCACAGGCAGCAGCATTTAGAGCAGCGCTTTGACACCTTCAGCACAGCCTTCACCGGGTTTTCTGATCACTTCTACTCAGTGTTCCCGGCTCCAGTGCCGCCTCCAGAGTTCTACCCGCACCAGCCGTTCTACCCACCACCACCTCCTCCACCGCTGATGGATTGATCCTTCTGGAAATTGATGCCAAAGGGGGAGAAGGAGCTTTGGAGTGCTTTGATCTAGGGGGAGCACATGGATTTCTCATGGAACTCATTCGCTTTTTGCTTCCGCTTGCCACTAATATTTTAATTTGTGTTGAACTCTATTGGATGGACTTATGCTTTATATCTTGCGTGGATTTGGCTTGTCATTTGTGATGAACTATGTTGATTTGTGCTACTTCTATTTACTTATGTTCGTCTTGTGGTTGTGAGGCTATGGTAATCAAGCTAAAATTCATGTCATATATATCGTGTATCTTGTATGCCTCGATTTCCACTTGTAGGGAAAACTCCGTCAAAATGTTCATATATAGATATGTGTGCTTTGGGTATTCATTCAAATTTATATGCACATATCAAGGGGGAGTTCCTCTACTCATCGAACTTGGTGAACTTATTCATACAATATTCTGAAATTTTCAAGAAAAATGAGTAAGTTCTTCCAAAGTTCAATTTCAAGTTCACCTTATGCCTAGTGTATGAAGTTGACTTGAACACTTTTATCACTCCAAAACTTAGTGTTGTCATCAATTACCAAAAAGGGGGAGATTGAAAGCATCTAGGCCCCTAATTCGAGTTTTGGTAATTAATGACAACGGTTTGTGGATTAACAATTCCTTTTGAGAAAATGAGTATAGGTTGATCCACGGATGAATGAGAGTTATTTGTGAGCGTGTGGATTTTTGGAGACGATGAGCAATGTTTGGGCTCAAGGCAAAGGTATAAAATAGGGTCTCTTGAATTTTACCGGTCACAAGGTGTTTAGTGGATGATAAGTGACCGGATTTGTTGGTTAGATAGCCGTACTATCAAGAGGGGTCATGTACTCGTGCTTGACGGGTCTCTAGTGCCATTTTGCTCAAAATATCTAAGTGCATGCATGAGGGCTAACTACGCTTTGTCGGGCTTTGAAAAAGAACAAGTTTGAGATCTGACTGCTCAAGCGCGGACGGTCCGCCCCTTGGGTGCGGACGGTCCGCTACCGTTACGAAGGTTCAGTGGGAATCTCTTGTGGTTGGCGGACGGTCCGGTCCTTTTGGGCGGACAGTCCGCCACTCTAACTCACTTCGCTCCAGAAAGGGTGTTCTCTGGTCTATCTAATGGTCTGGTCAGCGGACGGTCCGCTGCTGGGGTGCGGACGGTCCGCAGGCTCTCTGATAATTTGATCCAGAAACATTGCTGTCTCTGCCTGTTTTTCTTGGTTGAACTGCGGATGGTCCGCTCTTTGAGGGCGGACGGTCCGCTGGCTAATTTCTGGGTTGTTCCAGAGACTGTCATGTCTCTGGAGTTATGGAACTCTTAACTGCGGACGGTCCGTCGGGGTTGTAACGGCTAGTTCTGACACGCATTTAATTCTCTCTGACTCTCTGGTTTATAACGGCGGACGGTCCGTGTCGGTGTTTAACCGGCTGCCCACCGTGGGACATACCCAAGGTGGTAAGTTTTGGGTTAAGGGACGCCGAGATCAGGAACTCGAAGGTGCAAGGAACACAAAGCTTAGACAGGTTCGGGCCGCAAGATGCGTAACACCCTATGTCCTGCATGATGGTTTGTATTGCCTTTGGTGTAGAATGATCTAATGATCCTCTGTTTTGAGAGGGGTCCCTGACCTCCCTTATATATCCGAGAGGCCAAGGTTACAAAGATACTAACCAACACCAGCTGAGGAATCGTACCAGGACATATCTCGAGTAGATTCCCCCTGTATCGGTTAGCCTTATCTCCTATTTAAACGGAATAAATAAGAGATAAACAAGATGAATAAGAGATAAAGCGGACTTAATCTCTTAGACCTCCTTAAACTACGTTACGTACCTAGCCCGGTGGCCCCGGGTCTGACAAGCCCCCGAGCTCTTCGTAGCTGAGCACTGTAGGCTTATCGAGTACTTTTGAGGCAGTCTTCGACTTCTTCTGAAGCTTCGTCTTGAAGACCTTCTTCGAGTACTTGCTTGGCTGCATCGAAGCTATGAGGTGCTCATGCCCCGAATTTTTGTTATGATGTGCGATTTAAAAATTGCACTCCATATGGAGTAGCCCCCGAGCCTTAGGTTGAATCGAAGAATCAGGCTGAGGGTCCCATTTGTCTGTAATCCTCTTTATCCTTCAAAGAAATTTGAAAAATAAGTAGTCGATGCCACGTATCCCGCAGCCCCCGAGCCTTGAAGCCAAATCCCACAAAATTTGGAGATAAGGATCCAACAACTGTGGCATGTAGGCAAAAAATGACGACTTACAAAATTACCAAAATGATGGTACAGATGATGGGTATTAGATTACTAATTCGAAAAACCCCTTTTTTCGGGCTAACTAACCCTGGAAAAATGGTTAATCCAATATTTAATCCAAATGATCCACCAAATGACCCCTCGACTTCGGAATATTCTCGGAGGTGACTCCTGAACTTCGGAACAGTAACTTTCCCCACTCCGCTGGTTATTTAACCCTGCAACAATAGTAGGAAAAAACCGTGCTTTCAATCCGCATTCCGCCTAAAGTCACCAAAATCCCCAATCTGAGCCAAGCGCCACCGCCATCCCCCCAAGGAGATCCTCCCGCTCCAACCTCCTCGCCGCTCTCCCCGCAGCCCCCGAGCATCTCGTGGCCAGCGAATAGGAGATGGCGCCCAAGAAGGCGGAGATCGAAGGGAAGAAGACGAAGGAGGCGCAGCCTTCAACCGCGGAGTGGTCACACAGTACGTGCTCCCTCAACCACCTTAAGAGCCTAGTTTCCAAGGGGTTGCTGCAAGAGAAAACCCTTGTCAACTGGCGTCCCTCTTACCGCGAACCTTTTCCCATGGAAAATGTTGACGAAATCGTCATATTTCTTCATTTTGCCGAACGGGGATTGGCCCTCCCCTCTTGTTCCTTCTTCCGAGGCCTTCTGTATTACTACGGGCTTGAGCTTCACCATCTCAACCCAAATTCTATATGCCACATTTCAATTTTCATCTATTACTGCGAGGCTTTTCTTGGAATCGAACCCCACTACGATCTTTTCCGTTTCCTCTTCCGTATCAAACCACAGCCCAACTCCAAGAACCTTTCCGTTGTGGGGGGCGCCGGCATCCAACTACGTCAGCAGGCCGGCGACAAATATCTCACATACAAATTCCCCTCCAACCTTCCTGGATGGAAAAACCATTGGTTTTACATTGAAAACCATGCTCCCCATCTGCCGACGAAGTCGAATAGACCACCTGTAATCAGGGGGGAATGGAACCTGGAGCCCTCCGGCGGGGAAATGGACCAAGTCAAAGAGCTGCTGGATGTCATTGAGGCTCAGAAGAAGAAGGGAGTGACCGGCACCTCTGTCATGTTCACATTTTACAAACGCCGCGTCCAACCCATCCAGCAGCGCCATCGCCTAGGATTCGAGTACACAGGCCCCGCTGATCCTTCTCGCATGTGCGCAGAGGATTTGCTAAATGAAGTCGTGCTGCAGCGAGTTCAGCGGGTGTTGCTAGACGTGGATGCCGTGCCATATGTGCCCACATTGTTTTCCGCACGGAATCCACCGAAACCAGTGAGTATTCGACTTCTTTTGCTGAAGATAACCGCTTTTGCTCCGTTATGTAACCGAAGAACTCTCTGCAGGGACACACGGAGCTGTACCGCAGCTACCCGCCACGACCTGACGTCCCCCGACCGGACCACCTCCTCCCCTCTGCCGCCGCTAAAGCCAAGAGGGCTCGGCTTGCTGCCGCTCAACACAGCAGCGAGTCGACCGAAGGCATGAGCTCGCAGGCGGGAGAAGGAGCCGAAGGAAAAACGCACCAGGACAACTCCTCCGATCAGAGCCTGGAGTTGACCAGCGCTCTGCCACCAGTGCCACAAGGCCATCGACTAGTGCGCAAGCGCAAGGCGCAGGAACTCGAATTCACCGGGTAAGAGCCTACTTGTTTGTTGTAATGTGTGTACCCTAATGTTGAATTGTGCTTATAACATCCACCTATAGTCCTTCCGCATCCTCCGCCCGGGCCGAGCCCGAAGAAGAAAGGGCGAGCCCAGCGACCACTGCCGCTGTCACCATTGCCGTGGCAGGGACTGCGCCACAAGCAGATGAAACCCCATCGCCGGCAACGGAGACGCCGCGTCAAGCCGTGCGGATGAAGAGAGCCATTAAGAAAAAATCTGTACTGTAAGTCTGCCTCTTGTTGCATTGCAAAAGATTTGATCTTTGTTGACAAACTTCGACTTCATTAGTGCTGCAAGTGCCGCGGACCTCCAGCTGACGCCAACTTCGACTGCCCCAGCCTCTGGGTGTGGCAGAACCAACCTGAATTATACCGGCTCAAGTACGCGAGTCCACTCCAGAGGGCTCCAACGTGCTTCAAACGGTATAATCCCTTGGCCTGTCGGGTAACGTCCCAATAAACCACCGAATACAGGATCAATAAGGTTACCTCACACGAAGGTGAGTCCAGACATACAATCACCATCACATTTTTACATCACAAGGAATTATATTCCAAGAGTTTCCAAATGAACTATGAAGTTTCAAATCTAGAGAAAAGATTACAAACCGTTATAGCTATGGTTTTTAGTAGCGGAAAACATACGCGACGATTACAACACGTCGTCAAGACAGATGCCATGCTAAGCCCTGACACGACATCACTCGAGATCATCAGTATTGGCCGGGGACGGATCCCATTCCTCGGACCAATCTTCTGGAAGAGCACAGGGCCAAGGCAAGGGAAGAGTAGGGTCTTCAAAGGCTTTACCTGAAAAACATAAAACTAGCAAGGCTGAGTATACTAATACTCAGCAAGGCTTACCCGGGATTGGGTATACTTTAGCCCATAACTAGACTTATGAAGGCTTATAATAGTTCTGGGTTTAGTTTCAGCTGAAAAGCAACTAAGAGTAGATCCTTATCCTCAACTTTTAGCTTTCAAGTTCTATGTGATTATCCATTCTAGATAAGCACTTATAACTAAGCAAGCAAGGTAGTGCTTTTTATCTCAACCATCAGTATTACTCATCATTTAGTTGCTCTTGTTACTCTGTGTGATAAAGGGATCAAGCAGTCTCAATCATCGTGAGAAGCGGACGATCCGAATCGAATTTAACCTTGCAAGGTAAACCTAACTCACACGCTTGGAACACCAAAGGGTCGTTCCGAAGCAACCGTTTGCCTTTCATTCCGACTCATGGATCAGATCCACCACAAGCGACTGCAGGAACATACGCACTTCCAAAGTGCAGGACATACGTCTGTAGCGCGACTACAAAACCCGTATTCCTGGTTGCCCTTGCAACACGTATTTCCTCAGTCGAACCAAGTAACCAGAAGAACCAAATACATGTGGTGGGAGGTATGTCCACTCCTCGGGCCGATTGGTTACTAGGCTTACCGCTTACCATATTTCGCGGCATGTGGTTAGTACTTTCAAACGCTTAACCCCGATCGGCACACACCGCGACCTTACCAATTTCAACAACACAGACGGGGTATCACCTCAACCATGATACCTGATAGAGTCGGAGTGCCCGATCTTTCGGTGAGTGGAGTTAATTTCGATCTGGTGGAAGATGACCCTCACGATCCGACTACGACGAGCGAGCCCGAAGCGCCAATGCAATCGCTGAACCAACTTCCTGTGGTTACCGACCTTGTTGATGCAAGATCAGCCTGATCACGAAGATCGTTTCCTGCACGCAATCGAAGAACGAACAAGAAAAAGATGCGAGCAATCACAATATCACTCGAAGGTGGAGTTCTGAATCTCACGAGGACAGCGCGTATTTGCGCGTGTTCGAGAGTAGCTAAAGCTAGATGTAAAACAAAACTCAAGTCTGGAAAACAATGATGACTCTATCTAAATAGAGGAAGAGAGGGGCGCAACCCTAGGAAAGGGCGGCCAGGAAGGGGGCGCAGCCCCTAGTGGTGGTCAGCCCTAGGCGCCCACGCAAAGGCCTCAGTTGGGCCAGCATCTATTCTTCTGGGCCTTCGTTCTTCAGTAGCATGACGAAGTTTAGTTCTCTTGCACGGGCCCGAGTGATTGGCCCAAAAGGAGGTGGCGCCTGGGGTGGAGGAGCATCTGGTGTCGCCGGAAAAGGTGCTGCTGGCGTAGACGTACTCGTGTTGTAGTTGATGTCCTCATCAATACCTCTCAAAACTCCCGTCCGTCATCCTTATAGTGATAACAGAAAGGTAAACATTACAACTCCTAAGTCGCGCGAGTGACAGGAAATCACCAGACTTCTACCGGTCCTATTAGCATAGCAGCTAGTTGGACTCAAGAGCTAGTATCCATCACATTGGTTCCTAGGAGAATGCAACTAGAGTTTCAAGCAATTCCTAAGAACTTAATGCATAGAATATGTAAATAGATATAGATTGCAGTGTAATAAAATAGTAGGTTATGTCCGGGGCTTGCCTTTACTGGTGGGTCTGAAGTTAGTAAGTCAATATCTTCCGAACTTTGGTTCGGGGCTTCAGTTAATTCCTTGGTGACGTTCACTTGATCTTCAGGAACATTCTCCGTAGTCTCCGGGGAGATCTCGTAGGTACCGTTGCCGAAGTAATCGTATCTACATGCAATGCAACATTACATTCAAAGCGTGCACATAACACTACCTTACTTCACAATACAATTGCAACCTAGCATTCATATAACACACTATTCACATATCAACCGAAAGATTTAAAACTAAACTTAGATAGAGTTTTAAGAGGACATCTAATTATGATCGGCTATTTGTTGAAGATTGCAACAGAGCCGATTGGAAACAACGAGGGTTTAGCCGACGGAAAGGTGCATCGGGTTCCTGGATGATCGATGAAAGCATCGATTACCTTGGCAGAAGGATGATCCCTCAAGCAATGGTCTTAACTAAGATGTGCTTAAGTGTTATTCTAGGTAACTAAGTGTGGTTATATCGACTCGACTACGTCAGCACAATAATTGAGTGACGTACAGCCGATTGGGGTGTGGTTAAGGGTATATGATCGATAGGTATAAAACCGACCTCTCAATCGATAAATCGACTGATAGAAGTGTGTGGATAAGGATGGGGAAACTAAGGATCGATCGGCCATGTTTGACCGGTATGGGAAAGCAATCAAAATCGGCTTGGGTCGGCCGATGGCAAAAACCCTAAGATCGTGTGTGTTTCTCCGATACATCGACTCCGTGCAGTCGATACAGAACAGATTAAAAGAATTGTATCGGCAGTAGCCGATACTAGGAAGGTAACAACCATATCAGCTAATCGGTCGATGATAGAAGTATCGACTGACAGCTGTTACACAGAAACATCCTAGACTCAAGGAAAGCGGATGCTTAGCAGCTGAACTGATAGCCAACGCTGAAGCATAGCCGCAGAGATGTTTTGGCTAAGCAGCAGACACACAAGAACTAACGGGGATCCTTATACGACAAGAAACCTAAAGAAGCAGCAATCGAGACGGGGACAATGTCTTGATGGCAGGGATATGAGCACTCATATGAAAGGTTTAACGAAACATCACATATTTCTATTTAAGATCTATATTCTATGGCTTACTTTTCACTTATAACACAAGCATACAATATAAAGCACAACAAAACATTCATTCCCTAACATTTGACCTAAACCACACATCAAAGACTTTCACTCAAGATCACAACTTAAAACTTATAGGTTTGACTTAGGGTTTCAAACGAAACTGATTTTACATTTTTATGAACTTCCTACGAAAATCTATGAAATGTAGAAGTTCATCGATTTGAAATACAAAAAGCTTTGGAAATTTTACAAAGAACACCCTAGAACTTTCTAAAACATAGTAATCAAGTCCCTGATCCGGGAAAACAGATAACAGGAAGATAACGATGATATTCCGGCAAAGGAATCACTGGCATTAGAAAGATTCAAAGAATCAGGGCAGACCTTGGTTATGGAGAAGAACAATCGGAAGTGAATTCCTGCGGTGAATAGGATTGGCGACGAGAAGGGCTCGACGATGATGAGATTCCGTGGACGACGAAGAAGTTTGTCGGGGATTGCAGTGGTAGGGAATGGCCGAAGGGGTAATCCCTGCGGTCATTTGTGGTCTTGCTCGGCGATCGATGAGAGATAGGAGCTGCTGGATGTCGTGGATCATGGGACGAGACGATGGAGCCGAATGGGTTCGCTATACTGACTTCTCCGCGAACCCTAGGGTTTTCCTGCTCACGAACTGAGTCGGCCACTGGTAGAACGCTTCCGCTCGCACTCGCGAACGCGCTGGTTCAACTTCGCTCGGACCTCCGGGTTCTGTAACTTCGCCGTCGGTCTTGCGCTGCGCGTCGAACCCGCGCCGCGTTACTCCTGTTCTGACCGCCTTGCCGCTGCGCAGTTGCTCCCTCCGAACTCGCCGCGCTGCAACCGTCACCCTCAATTCACCTCCTCTCCTTCCAGCTTGTTGCCCCTCGTGCATCTCGCGAGCGAGCGAGCTCGCGTCCTCGATACGGCCACTCTTGCGTCATCAGAGATTTCCGTGGCGTAGTTAGGGCCGATGTCACTGTGTTCCTACATCTCGCGCAGAAACACTTCACCACAACTCCTCCGGCGCGTGCCGTTGCTCGGCACGTCGTACTCCAGCATCGCCTGCTCATGCCCATGGGTCCGCTCTGCTCCGGCAGCCCAACACCTGCACACACCACCACCTTCCGCGCGTCACTGCGCGCATGCTCGTGCGACCCGCTTGGCGCCGCCCACGTTCCTGTCGCTCCTATTCCCGTACTCGCTTGATGCCGGTTCATCTGCGTCGCGCCGCATCAGCTCACGCCTGAGCCGTTCGTGCGTTCTGCCCTGGCCTTTGCGTCAACGCCGCCACTGCTCGCTCCAACACCTGTTCCTGCCCGCGCCACCTCCGAGCCGACGCGCTGCTACCACTGCGCTGCGTTCCAGCTCCCGCTCCTGCGCTCGGCTCACGCGCGTCTCCGCTCGCCCGGCCTGCCTCCGCACCCGAGCCAGCGCACTCCCGTGCCACGCTTCGCACGCCACCAGTGCCCGCCGTGCGCCCGCGCTACTGGCCCTCGCCACCCGAGCCGTTCTGCTCCACCCCACGCGCCGCACCCGCCTGCGCCAGTCCGCCGCTCCCTGCGTCTGCGCTGAGCCACTGAGCGCCGGCCCACCTGCTCCTGCCGCTCGCCCCCCTGCGACCCGCACCGCGCTCGCTCGCCAGCGCTGTCACACCCGATTTATAAGAACATAAATCGAGCAATCATATATGCGCCAGGATCAAGTCACGCATATATACAACAGATTATCAAGATATCACAACACATGTCAGGAATAACATTAATATAAATCGTAAATAAATCGATAAATGAATTATTTTATTACAACCGAATCAAGAATCGGTTCATGAGTTGCGGAAGCGTAATAGGAATACATGAAGAGCTGGGCGCCACAGGGACGTCGACTGGGAGACAAACGCCTAGAAGTCGTCGAAGCCGCTGACGTAGCCCTCCACGTTGCCGGGCACTGAGCAGCAGTCGAAGATAACCGAAATAGAACAGAAGAGTAGAGAGACAAGTGTGAGTACAAACTAGTACTCAACAAGTATAACACGAGCATGAGGCTCTAAGGTTAGCTGACTCAACTGCATTAGCTTTTAATCTTGGCAAATTTTATTAAGGCTAATTACTACAAGTGGATGAGTTACCATAACCCGAATTGCATAAGAATTAATCAATATTAATTAAGAACTACTGAGAACCATCCAAACCAAAACCACCCGGGGAATCGCCCTCGTCAAAGGTTGATAACCCCACTAATCAGACGGAGGATCTGGGCCGCTCATGACTGTGAGCGCAGCTGATATATCAGTTTTACACTCTCGAGAGGTTGCACAACTTTACCCACAAGTCGTGAGCTACGCTAGTTGTTCATCACACTTCCTTAGGTGAGATGGCTAGCGAGCGCACTACGAGACCGTTACAAAGAATCACGTTGGTAAGGTGTAACCGCTAAGGATTCTGGATCAGCGACGATGGGGCCCACCTCCGGGGGTACAAGACACACAGCACAGACCAAGCCGGAGGAGCAGGGACCATTGAAGCTTACCACCCCTCTTGCCCACGCAGGTAAGTTACTCCCGAACCAAAATGACCTAATTAGTAAGTCAAGACCGTCCCATACCAGTCTTGTGGTTGCGCGGTTGTCCCAGGTTGTCGCTCTATGAACCGGTCCTTATGGAGAGTGGCCAACCAAGCACTAAGCACCGTGCCGGCCCCCTAAACCATGTTTCTACAAAACATCTTTTAAGGACGCACAAACCACTCAAGCACACAGCACAGAGGGTCGGCTCCAGATTTAAGTTGCATAAGACCATTAATCAAATTAATTAAAAAGGACCGAGATATGTTATAGCGCAGCAACCTAGCACATCTAACCAAAATGCAACCCATAGGATATATATAAAGGGTAATGAAGTGGCTAGGAAAAATCCTTATAGGCATACAAGATTAAAATGCAGTATGAAATTGTATTTAAAAGTGATAGGAGGTTCATGTTATACTTGCCTTCCTCGTACTCTCCCGGCTGCTGCTCGAACTGCTCGGAAGACGGCTGCTCCTGGTACTGGTCCAAAGGCTCCGCGTCTACTCACGATCATCAAACATAGCCCACACATACACACATGCATAGCAAGAACAAACTATAAGAAAACAGTACACCAATACAACAGAACAGCACATGAAACTAGCCTAGAACTAATCTACGCGTTACAACGATCGCGTGCATATAAAGAACACCTAAAACGGAGCTAAAACGTGAAAACTGCGCTTAAAACAGGATCCAGGGACCTAATTGTAAGAAAAATAGAGAAACCAGGGGCTTCTGGACAAAACTCGGGGACTAAAACGTAATTAAAGTCTAGATCTAGGGGCTAGCACGAGAAAACTCAAGAGATGGACTGCGGGTTCAAAATCCAGAGAAGCCAGGGGCCTAAAAGCATAAAACAGGACCTATCCGTAATTATCTTTGAACTTCGCCGGAGCGCGGGTTGATTCCCGGAAAACCCGAGGACTCTTTAGCAAAAAGAGCAGACCGAACCGGTATCTTCTGTTCTGGGCCCTCGGATCTTGATCGTGCGGCTGGGATTAGATCCACTAAGCGAAGGGGTACGCATGACTCTCGACCGTCGGATCCAGATCCGACGCTCCCGTCTCTCTTTTCTCTCAGATCTAATGCAGCGCGCCGGATCTAAGATGAGCGGCTCGGATTTAAAACGAGGGGCGAACCGGTACGGGCAACGCTCGGCCGCTGGATCGCGATCGAAGGGTCACGGTTCAATGAGGCTCCGATCTAATCTCGTCCGTGGATTTCAGATTGGACGGCCAGGAACAGAAGGGGGCGCGGGCTGGCGGTGCTGCTCGCCGGAGCGCGGTCTCCGCGGCGGCGCCTCGCCGGTGACGACCAAACTTGGCCGTCCGGGCTTCGTTTGGCTCGGGATCAAGCCGTGGAGGAAGCTGGCGGTACGGGTAATCCACCTAGGCTATCAACGTGGCGGATCGGGGCTCAGGTGGGCGATCCCCGCGGCGAGGGCGGCTCGGGGCGGCGCACACGCCGGTGTGTGTGCGTTCCAGGGCTAGGAGGGATTCCGGGCTTCGGCATCTAGTGTATACGATGCGGGGGAACGTGTAGTGCTCACCAGGGGCCTGGGGTAGCCGGTGTTGTAGCCGAGGGTGGCCGGCGACGGGCTTCCGCGGCGGAGGGGATCGGGTGCTCGCGGGGAGGGGTGCTGCCGGGACTCTCCTAGCTCCGGGTCACCGTAGTCCGTCGCGTGGGAGTCCTGTGGAGGTGTAGCGGGGATCAGCGCGGCCAAAGCCCCAACGACGGCGAGCAATTGGGGAGGCGTAGCAGATCACCGGCGGTGACGTCGAGGCCTGATTCCGGTGATGCTGAGGTCCAGAGCTCCAACGCACGGCTCGGTAAGCTAGCGGGGATCAGCGCGGAGCTACTGCGGGTGACGTGGTGCTCTGGGGTGCAGCGAGGTGACCTGCCGACGGTGAGGCCGAGGGGAGGTGGCGCGGAGGAGCGGGGGAAGGGCAACGCTAGGGTTCTGGGTGGCGGCGGGGTTAGGGCACGGTGGGTGGGGGTCGCAGGGCCACTTAAGGGCGGACGTCGAGGCCTCGGCGTGCGGGCCCAGAAGGGAAAACCGCCGGCGGATTCGGAGGCCGTTGAGCGCCGGAGGAAACAGAGGAAGGAGAGAAAGAAGGGGAGGTGGGAGGGGGCACTGACGCGTGGGTCCAGCTCGCCAGAGAGAGGGGGCGAGCGGGGGAGGCGCTAGCTCGGGCTGAGGGGGAGATGGGCCTCGAGCTTGGCCCACGCGGGAAGGAAGGGAGGGCCCGGGATGGAAAGGGGAGAGGGAAGTGGAGAGCTGGGCTGGGCTGGGCTGCTGTTGTGTTGGCTTCTTTTATCCTTTCTCTTTCTTTTCTACACTCAAACATCCAAACAAACTCATTTGAATTCAAATAAATTTGAATTCAAACCATATAAACTCAACACAAGAAAAATAATGCTTCGGCATGAATGCACAAACAATTTAATCCTATGATAAATTTTATTTTCTTACGTTATAAAATTACTTTAAATACGAGATAAATTAGAGAAAACCCTGGAAAATTTATTCGAGCCCAAATAAATTAATTAAAATTTGAGGAAATTACCTTAGGGTGTTACAAACCTACCCCCCTTACAGGAATCTCGTCCCGAGATTCGGATAGGCTAGCTAGCAAAGAGATCGGGATATGTCCTCCTCAGCTCATCTTCTCGCTCCCAAGTAGCCTCATCCTCCGTGTGATGACTCCACTGAACCGGCACATTTTGATCTTCTTGTTTCTAGTAACTCTCTCCGATATCTCCAGAATCTTACCGGATGCTCAATATAGGTCAGGTCCTCCTGCACATCTAACCCTTCTATCGGTGCTTGCTCTTCTGGCACCCTCAAGCACTTCTTCAGCTGAGATACGTGGAACACATCGTGCACTCCTGAGAGATTGAGTGGCAACTCCAGACGATATGCCACCTCACCTTTCCGTTCCAGCACCTTGAACGGACCAATGTATCGAGGAGCTAGCTTCCCTCGTACATTAAACCTGCGGATTCCTCTCATCGGCGAGACCTTCAGATATACATGATCACCCACTGCAAAGGTCAAATCTCGACGACGCACATCCGCATAGCTCTTCTGACGAGTCTGAGCGACCCTCAGGTTTCTCGCACCTGCTGTACCAGCTGTTCGGCCTCCTCAACAATATCCGGCCAAACACCTGCCTCTCACCAATCTGATCCCAATACAGCGGAGTCCTGCATTTCGACCATACAGGGCCTCGAAAGGAGACTTCTTCAGACTGGCCTGATAACTGTTGTTATACGAAAATTCTGCATACGGCAGGCATTTATCCCAGCTGGTACCATACTGAATAGCACAGGCCGAAGCATATCCTCCAACACTTGGTTGGTTCTCTCTGTCTGCCATCTGTCTGAGGATGATAAGCAGTACTGAAACGCAGCTTCGTATCCAACGAATCGTGCAACTGCTCCCAGAACCGTGAAGTGAACTGAGATCCTCGATCAGATATATCTTCTTCGGCACACCATGCAGAAGACATCCTGGAGATGTACAACTCTGCGAGTCTAGCACGGAGTAAGTAGTGTTCACCGGAATGAATGAGCAACCTTCGTCAACCGGTCCACTACTACCCATATGGAGTTGTACCCTTTCTGAGTACGAGGCAAGCCAACAATGAAGTCCATTGTGATTTCCTCCCATTTCCACTCTGGAATCTTCAACGGCTGCAATAACCCTGCTGGCCTCTGATGCTCTGCCTTGACACGCTGACAAGTGTCACAAATAGCCACGTACTCCGCAACGGAACGCTTCATTCCATACCACCAGAATCGTTCCTTCAGGTCGTAATACATCTTCGTGCTGCCTGGATGGATAGAATATGCTGTATCATGAGCCTCACTCAGAATCAACTTCCTGAGATCTGCACATCCGGCACACATATACGACCCTTGTACCACAAGGTCCCTGATCATCCTCTCTGAAATGAGGAGCCTTGCCAATCTTGAGCAACTCACGAATCTCCTGCAGCTTCTGATCTTCCTTCTGATGCTGCCTGATCTCAGCCTCTAGAGTGGGTCTGCCTCGAACGATGTACCCGAGGTATGATGCAAGAAACCCAGACTCAACTGCTCAAACTCCTCGCATAACTCCTGAGGCATCTGAAAAGCCACGGCCATGTTAACATAGCTCTTCCTGCTCAGAGCATCTGCTACAACATTGGCCTTGCCCGGATGATAGTGAATCTCCAAGTCATAATCCTTGACCAATTCTAGCCATCTTCTCTGCCGCATATTCAGCTCGCTCTGAGTGAAAATGTACTTGAGGCTCTTGTGATCGGTGTAAATATCACACCTCTGCCCAAACAAGTAATGCCTCCATATCTTCAGAGCATGCACAACTGCGGCTAACTCCAAATCATGGTGGGATAGTTCAGCTCGTGCCGGCGCAACTGTCGCGAAGTATAAGCTATCACTCTGCCTTCCTGCATCAGGACGCAACCAAGACCATCCCTCGAAGCATCACAATACACTGTGAACCTCTTGCTCTGGTCTGGCAGAGTAAGGACTGGCGCCGTAGTCAACCTCCTCTTCAGCTCCTCGAAGGCCTTCTGACGCTCATCAGTCCAACAGAAATCCACACCCTTCTCTAGCAAGGAAGTCAAAGGTTCGCAATCTTGGAGAAATTCTCAATGAACCTCCGATAATAGCCTGCTAAGCCCGAAAAGAGCGACTTCCTTCACCGTCTGCGGTACAACCCAGTCAAGCACATCCTTCACCTTCCGGGGTCCACAGCAATACCTCCCTTGGAGATAACATGACCGAGGAATGGAACCTCGTCAATCCAGAACTCGCACTTGCTGAGCTTGGCATACAGCTTGTGCTCTCTGAGCCTCTGCAACACAAGCCTCAGATGCTTCTCATGCTCCGCTTCTGACTTGGAATATATCAGGATATCATCAATAAATATCACCACAAAGGTGTCCAGATAATCCATGAAAACCTTGTTCATCAGATGCATGAAGAAAGCTGGAGCATTAGTCAAGCCGAAGGACATGACCGTATACTCGTATAACCCATACTTGCAGGTGAATGCCGTCTTCTGAATATCCTCAGGACGAATCTTCAGCTGATGATAACCCGAACGCAGATCAATCTTCGAGAATACACAAGCACCCTGAAGCTGATCAATGAGATCCTCAATACGGGGCAATGGATGCTTGTTCTTGATAGTGACTGCATTCAGATCCCGTAATCGACGCACATCCTCTTCGCGCCATCCTTCTTCTCTACGAGCAAAACAGGAAAAGCCCAAGGAGAGAAACTGCGACGGATATAACCCTTAGCTAGCAACTCGTCGACAGTCTTCTTAACCTCCTCATGCTCGACAGGAGCCATACGATAGGGCCTCTTAGCAATAGGAGCTGTGCCAGGCAAGAGATCAATAGAAAACTCAATGTTGCGATCAGGCGGCATACCTGGCAGATCATCCGGAAAGACATCCGGGAATTCAGACACCACGCGAATACCATCCGTGGGTCTAACCTCCATCTGATGAAGAAATCCAGAAGGCTCTGTGGCACCAACAGTGACCTCCTGACCATCCGGTGCTGACATAAGAACTGTCCTCTGAGCACAATCTATCCGGACTCCCCACTTAGCAAGAGTCTCCATCCCGAGGATCACATCAATACCCTTGGTGTCTAGCACCATTAGATTCGCACTGAAATCTACCCCCCTTATGGCCACACTGACTCTGGGACAGAAGACATGAGACCTCAACTGTCCTCCCGGTGAAGATACTAACATGCACCTCTTTAATGTGCTAGTAGGAATACCATGATGCTCAACAAAAGACTGGGTGATGAAAGAATGCGTAGCACCAGTATCAAAAAGCACTGTAGCAGGATGGGTGTTGACCATGAACGTACCAATAACCACGTTAGGAGCTTCGGCCGCTGACTCGGCCGTCACGTGGTTCACCCTGCCCTGAGCTGGGGCCTTGGACTGAGCTGCACGGCCCTGCTGTCCTGCCTGTGCCTTCCGAGGGCAGACGTTGGCGTAGTGCCCTGGCTCGCCGCAGTGGAAGCACACTCGCGGAAATGCAGCGGCCTGCTGCCCAGGAGGAGGAGTGGGCGCTCCCTGCCTCTGAGCTGGTGGAGCCGGAGGCGCTGGAAGCCTCTGGCCCTGTCCCGCCTGCTGCTGCTGCTGAGGACGAGGCGGAAGCTGCTGCCGCTGCTGGTACTGCTGGGGCGGCCTCTGCTGCTGCTGAGGTGGATGCTGATAGCGGGGACGAGTGTTGCTGCCCGAAGAGGATTGAGCCATCTTCCTCTTCTTATCCTCAATCTCCCGGCGCTTGCGCTCGGTGTTGAGGGCCGCATCAACCAGCTGGTTGAAGTTGTCGAAGCGGTGGTTCAGCAGCGCATACTGGATGTGATCATCCAGTCCCTCCTTGAAGTACTCCTGCTTATCGCTATCACGAGCGACGTCAACAGGGGCGTAGCGGGCAAGCTGAAGGAAACGGTCACGGTACTCCATCACCGTCATCGATCCCTGAAATAACGGACACAGATAACAAGGATAGAAATCGCTCATTTGGTCAGGTTTTACGAAAGAAATCAAGGATAGATCAAGCTCAAAAGGAATGGTTGTGAATTTCCGTTAAATTTTACCTGCTTAAGGGCACGGAACTCCTTCTGCTTCATCTTCATGATGCCCTCAGGAATGTGATGGTTCCTGAAACGCTCACGGAACTGGTCCCACGTGAGAGCCTCACGATCCCGAGCTGGGTAGGACTCCCACCAGTCAAGAGCGGAGCCTCGCAGCTGCCCGGCTGCGTAAAGGACTCGCTCACGATCGTCGCACTGCGCAACAACCAACTGGCGCTCCACCGAACGAAGCCAGTCGTCCGCCTGGAGTGGGTCCGTGGCGTGAGAGAAGGTCGGAGGGTGACCTCTCAGAAAGTCCGCACGCCTATCACGGGGCTGAGGTGGCGGAGGAGGCGGTGGCTGAGCGTGGATCTGCTGCAGAGCCTGAACAGTATTGTTCAGGGTCGCCATCATCTGCATCTGAAGTTGGAAGAACTGCTCCGGGGTCAGTGGTGGAGGCATCGGTAACGGCTGACCAGTACTCTGGTTGTTCTGCTCCTGCGGGTCAGAACCGGAACCGGTGCGCCTGGTGTTCACCATCTGATTGCAACAAACGAAATTTATGAGAAAAGAATATCGTGCAGCTGCGGATATGAATCTTCGGAAGGATATGACAGAAAGAAAGGAATATAGGTTTTACCCCCAACGTTCTAACTCAATTTTATTATTTAGTTCAAGTGGGGTTAGGTCGATTTGCATGAACAAGTTTAACTACTAGCCTATGCAATCAACCAAAAATCCAAATAAGACATTTGCACAATAACAAACATTCAATATTCACAACTTAGTCGAGTTTTCCACACTACTCGACTAACACACTCGTTCTAGCGTATTTCATAGGGACAACCTAAACTTATAAATCACAGGATTAGGCGTCTCGGGCCAACGTCTACGGAAAACTCAAGCTTTTTCTCAGAAAGGACAGGAGAGAGATAGCAAATCAAAGACTTAAGACTCAAGGAATAGAAGCAGAAACATGATGGTTGAGGATTTGCGGAGGCAAGCAAGAGAAAAGAAGTCCTAAACTCGACCAATTCTACCTAGGCTTCGTCCTACAGTCAACACGGCTCTGATACCAATCTGTCATACCCGATTTATAAGAACATAAATCGAGCAATCATATATGCGCCAGGATCAAGTCACGCATATATACAACAGATTATCAAGATATCACAACACATGTCACGAATAACGTTAATATAAATCATAAATAAATCATGAATAAATTATTTTATTACAACCGAATCAAGAATCGGTTCAAGAGTTGCGGAAGCGTAAAAGAAATACATGAAGAGCTGGGCGCCACAGGGACGTCGACTGGGAGACAAACGCCTAGAAGTCGTCGAAGCCGCTGACGTAGTCCTCCACGTTGCCGGGCACTGAGCAGCGGTCGAAGATATCCGAAGTAGAACAGAAGAGTAGAGAGGCAAGTGTGAGTACAAACTCGTACTCAACAAGTATAACACGAGCATGAGGCTCTAAGGTTAGCTGACTCAACTGCATTAGCTTTTAGTCTTGGCAAATTTTATTAAAGCTAATTACTACGAGTGGATGAATTACCATAACCCAAATTGCATAAGAATTAATCAATATTAATTTAAACTACTGAGAACCATCCAAACCGAAACCACCCGGGGAATCGCCCTCGTCAAAGGTTGATAACCCCACTAATCAGACGGAGGATCTGGGCCGCTCATGACTGTGAGCACAGCTGATATATCAGTTTTACACTCTCAAGAGGTTGCACAACTTTACCCACAAGTCGTGAGCTACGCTAGTTGTTCATCACACTTCCTTAGGTGAGATGGCTAGCAAGCACACTACGAGACCGTTACAAAGAATCACGTTGGTAAGGTGTAACCGCTAAGAATTCTGGATCAGCGACGATGGGGCCCACCTCCGGGGGTACAAGACACACAGCACAGACCAAGCCGGAGGAGCAGGGACCATTGAAGCTTACCACCCCTCTTGCCCACGCAGGTAAGTTACTCCCGAACCAAAATGACCTAATTAGTAAGTCAAGACCGTCCCATACCAGTCTTGTGGTTGCGCGGTTGTCCCAGGTTGTCGCTCTATGAACCGGTCCTTATGGAGAGTGGCCAACCAAGCACTAAGCACCGTGCTGGCCCCCTAAACCATGTTTCTAACAAAAACATCTTTTAAGGGCGCACAAACCACTCAAGCACACAGCACAGAGGGTCGGCTCCAGAATTAAGTTGCATAAGACCATTAACCAAATTAATTACAAAGGACCAAGGTTTGTTATAGCGCAGCAACCTAGCACAACTAACCAAAATGCAACCCAAAGGATATATATAAAGGATATAAAGGTGGCTAGGAAATCCTTATAGGCATACAGAATTAAATGCAGTATGAAATTGTATTTAAAAAGTGATAGGAGGTTCATGTTATACTTGCCTTCCTCGTACTCTCCCGGCTGCTGCTCGAAGTGCTCGGAAGACGGCTGCTCCTGGTACTGATCCAAAGGCTCCGCGTCTACTCACGATCATCAAGCATAGTCCACACATACACACATGCACAAACAATAGCAAAATATAAGTAAACAGTACACCAACACAATGGAACAGCACATAAAACTAGCCTAAAACTAATCTACGCGTTGCAACGATCGCGTGCATATAAAGAACACCTAAAACGGAGCTAAAACGTGAAAACTGCGCTTAAGACAGGATCCAGGGACCTAATTGTAAGAAAAACAGAGAAACCAGGGCTTCTGGACAAAACTCGGGGACTAAAACGTAATTAAAGCCTAGATCTAGGGGCTAGCACAAGAAAACTCAAGAGATGGACTGCGGGTTCAAATTCCAGAGAAGCCAGGGGCCTAAAAGCATAAAACAGGACCTATCCGTAACTATCTTTGAACTTCACCGGAGCGCGGGTTGATTCCCAGAAAACCCGAGGACTCTTTAGCAAAAAGAACAGCCCGAACCGGTATCTCCTGTTCTGGGCCCTCGGATCTTGATCGTGCGGCTGGGATTAGATCCACTAAGCGAAGGGGTACGCGTGACTCTCGACCGTCGGATCCAGATCCGACGCTCCCGTCTCTCTTTTCTCTCGGATCTAATGCAGCGCGCCGGATCTAAGATGAGTGGCTCGGATTTAAAACGAGGGGCGAACCGGTACGGGCAACGCTCGGCCGCTGGATCGCGATCGAAGGGTCACGGTTCAATGAGGCTCCGATCTAATCTCATCCGTGGATTTCAGATCGGACGGCCAGGAACAGAAGGGGGCGCGGGCTGGCGGTGCTGCTCGCCGGAGCGCGGTCTCCGCGGCGGCGCCTCGCCGGTGACGACCAAACTTGGCCGTCCGGGCTTCGTTTGGCTCGGGATCAAGCCGTGGAGGAAGCTGGCGGTACGGGTAATCCACCTAGGCTATCAACGTGGCGGATCGGGGCTCGGGTGGGCGATCCCCGCGGCGAGGGCGGCTCGGGGCGGCGCACACGCCGGTGTGCGTGCGTTCCAGGGGCTAGGAGGGATTCCGGGCTTCGGCATCTAGTGTATACGATGCGGGGGAACGTGTAGTGCTCACCAGGGGCCTGGGGTAGCCGGTGTTGTAGCCGAGGGTGGCCGGCGACGGGCTTCCGCGGCGGAGGGGATCGGGTGCTCGCGGGGAGGGGTGCTGCCGGGACTCTCCTAGCTCCGGGTCACCGTAGTCCGTCGCGTGGGAGTCCTGTGGAGGTGTAGCGGGGATCAGCGCGGCCAAAGACCCAACGACGGCGAGCAATTGGGGAGGCGTAGCAGATCACCGGCGGTGACGTCGAGGCCTGATTCCGGTGATGCTGAGGTCCAGAGCTCCAACGCACGGCTCGGTAAGCTAGCGGGGATCAGCGCGGAGCTACTGCGGGTGACGTGGTGCTCTGGGGTGCAGCGAGGTGACCTGCCGACGGTGAGGCCGAGGGGAGGTGGCGCGGAGGAGCGGGGGAAGGGCAACGCTAGGGTTCTGGGTGGCGGCGGGGTTAGGGCACGGTGGGTGGGGGTCGCAGGGCCACTTAAGGGCGGACGTCGAGGCCTCGGCGTGCGGGCCCAGAAGGGAAAACCGCCGGCGGATTCGGAGGCCGTTGAGCGCCGGAGGAAATAGAGGAAGGAGAGAAAGAAGGGGAGGTGGGAGGGGGCGCTGACGCGTGGGTCCAGCTTGCCAGAGAGAGGGGGCGAGCGGGGGAAGGCGCTAGCTCGGGCTGAGGGGGAGATGGGCCTCGGGCTTGGCCCACGCGGGAAGGAAGGGAGGGCCCGGGATGGAAAGGGGAGAGGGAAGTGGAGAGCTGGGCTGGGCTGGGCTGCTGTTGTGTTGGCTTCTTTTATCCTTTCTCTTTCTTTTCTACACTCAAACATCCAAACAAACTCATTTGAATTCAAATAAATTTGAATTCAAACCATATAAACTCAACACAAGAAAAATAATGCTTCGGCATGAATGCACAAACAATTTAATCCTATGATAAATTTTATTTTCTTACGTTATAAAATTACTTTAAATGCGAGATAAATTAGAGAAAATCCTGGAAAATTCATTTAAGCCCAAATAAATTTATTAAAATTTGAGGAAATTACTTTAGGGTGTTACAACCTTTCACTTATTTTGAAAGTACCCTAATCCAAATACTTTTTGCAAAAACAACCCTAGGTTTTTCTGTAATTACAAAAATACCCTTTTTACTTGCACTTTAAATTTTCAAAAGCTTCACATAAGCACACATAAGCTTTATACAAACAAACACATATTTCACACTAAAAAAATATTTGCCTAGTATTACAAGTACACGAACTGTCACATGGCTTTCCGTGGAAGCCGCATTACGAGGCTCACTTGTTCAGGAATGCACAGCAGGAGGAAGAGTGGTTGGTGTCAGTGTTGATTTGCGTCCCGGATGAGAGACCTGGGTGCTGGGTGGAGTACTCCAAGCACATTGACGAAGTGCCCAGGAGGACTTTGGAGGCAGGGACTAGTGAAGCTGCCAGGAGGGCACTCTATTTCCTTTGCTACGCTTACAAGGAAGAGCTCCAGGGCACTAAGTTTCAGCAGTTTCCATGGCGCAAGAGGGGAGCTACTTGTGCGCAGATTCCTGCCCCACCCCCTGCTCTCAGCACGGATCTAGACGCAGCCGGGACAGAGATCTAGGAGGTCAAGAAAAAGCTGATGAGGACCATTAGGGAGAAGGCAATTCTGGAGGCTCGGCTGAGAGGAGACCCAGAGTTACCCCCGGAGTACGACAGCATTGAACCGAAGGAGTACTTGCCTGAGTCACCCCCTCGCAAGCGCATTCATTACGGAGAGCCCGGCTACCGCACCACCTATCGTTAGAGGATAGTGTTAGAAATTAAGATAGGAGTAAATTTTCTTTCCAGATAGGAGTTTTCTAAGAATCTTTTGTAATCGCTAGTACGAACGATCTTAATAGTGTGTTAAATTAGATTAATGTGAAGGTGTGCTTGGTTTTGTGACAATGATGTGATTTGGATCTTTGTAATGATTGTGATAGGTTGTGGAGTGATGACCACAATCATATCAAGCTATTAATACAAATATATAGTTTAGTAAAATTTTGGGGATATCCATTTTTTTACAATCTTTACCTTACCCTTGTTCCTGTCCATTTTCCATGACTGAATTCATGAGTCTCCTTTTTCTAACCCAATCAGATGGTGAACACCAGGTCCGGGTTAGGAGTTGATCAGCCTGCAGCGCCACGATGGAGGGTGCGCAACAACACCAACCCCGATCCACAACAAAGCCAACCGCACCAGACGCCACCCGCAGGGATGGAGCAGTTCCTCACCGCCCAGACTCAGCTGCTGACCAACATGGCGAACACCATCGCCAACATGCAAGCTCAGATGAACCAAGCTCCACCACCTCCACCACCACCAGCAAGGGACAGACACAGGGAGTTCATGAGTCACAAGCCTCCCACATTCTCTCATTCACCGGATCCACTTCAAGCTGATGACTAGATCAAAACTGTGGAGAAGATGCTCAACCTCGCCAGTGCACCGACAGGGAGAAGGTCCTTTATGCTTCAGGCAGACTAGAAGGGACCGCCGTAGATTGGTGGGATGCTTACACAGCAGCTCATGACAACCCCGACACTATCAGCTGGCACGAGTTCAGAAGCAAGTTCAGGGAGCAGCACATACCCAAGGGCCTAATGAAGCTTAAGAAACAAGAGTTCCTTGCACTAAAACAAGGGACAATGTCCGTGAGCGAGTATCGTGACAAGTTCATCCAACTGTCTCGTTACGCCCCGGCAGATGTCACAGATGATGAGGAGAAGCAGGATCATTTCAGGGAGGGTCTGATTGGTCCCATCAAGTATCAATTAATGGTGCACACTTTCGACAGTATCCAGAAGATGGTGGATAAAGCCATCATGGTGGAGCATGCTTGCAAGGAGATGGGTGAGCAGAAGAGAAAGTACGAGTCACCGACACAGTTTAGCAGCAATGCACGTCCTCGCTTCAACGCCCCGTAAGGAACACCTTTCCGCTCAGGAGGACAGAATGTCAACTTCGGGCAAAGTTAGTACCAGCGCTTCAACCAACAGGGTCAATAGCAGCAGCAAGCTCAACATGCACGTCAGTCAGTGCAGTGCTCCAACTTTCAACAGAATCGCCAGGGCTCCCCTACAGGCACACCGATGAGAAACAATGCCACTGCTCCCGCCGGTGGTAATACTTGCTTCAGATGTGGTGAAGCGGGACACTATGAAAACCGTTGTCCCAAGGGAAATGGCCAGAACACTCCAGGCCAGTTTAACAACAGCGGACAGAGGCAGACACCGCAGCAGCAGCAACAACCCCGAAACAACACGCAGACGCCCCAGAGCAACAAGGGTCAGCAAAACTACGTCCGCGGGCGTGTAAATCATGTCGCTGCGGAGACCGCTCAGGAAGCTCAGGATGTTGTGTTCGGTATGTTTCTTGTCAACTCAGCCCCTACATCAGTTTTATTCGATTCTGGAGCATCGCATACATTCATCTCTGCTGAATATGTTGCTAAGTACTCCATTCCCCTATGCACCATGCCTAGTTCCATGTTAGTAAATTCACCTGGGGGAAATATGAGGGCTGTGTACCGATGTCTCAGGGTAAAAATACAAATCATGGGCAAGGAATTCTGTGCAAACCTGATAGTCTTGCCATCAAGTGGTATTGATATCATTGTTCCAAGAGATCAGTGGTTCTCACTAGCCAGGAAGGTGAAAGATTTGAGTTTGTTGCAACACTTCCGTCGGCAACAGATTGTGCAGTGAATCAGTTGAAGGCAAGTTTGATGGAGGATATCAGAGTTGTCAGCGAGTACCCGGATGTCTTCCCGGATGATTTGCCAGGTATGCCACCTGAACGTGACATTGAATTTATCATAGATCTTTTACCTGGTACTGCACCTATTGCCAAGAGGCCATATAGAATGTCAGTTGGTGAATTAGAGGAACTTAAGAAACAACTGAAAGAATTGCTAGGTAAGGGGTACATTCATCCTAGCTCTTCACCTTGGGGAGCACCCGTAATATTCGTTGAAAAGAAAGATGGTACACAGCGGATGTATGTTGACTACAGGGCCTTGAATGAGGTAACTATCAAGAATAAGTATCCATTGCCGCGTATAGAAGACTTGTTCGATCAGTTGAAGGGGGCCAAGGTATTCTCAAACATTGATTTGAGGTCAGGTTATCATCAGCTGAGGATACGACCTTCAGATGTTGCCAAGACAGCATTCACTACCAGATATGGATTATATGAATATACGGTGATGTCATTAGGGTTGACTAATGCTCAAGCTTACTTTATGTATCTCATGAATAAAGTGTTCATTGAGTATCTCGACAAGTTTGTGGTGGTATTCATTGATGATATTCTGGTGTACTCCAAGAATGAGGAGGAACATGAGGAGCATTTGAGACTTGTTCTGCAGAAACTCAGGGATAATCAGTTGTATGCGAAGCTCAGCAAGTGTGAATTTTTGTTGGAGGAGGTCTCGTTCCTTGGCCATGTTATCACCAAGGGAGGTATTGCAGTAGACCTAGGGAAAGTCAGAGACGTGTTGAAATGGAAGCCGCCTACGACCGTGTCGGAGATCCGAAGTTTCTTGGGACTCGCGGGATATTATTGGAGGTTTATAGAAGGCTTTTCTAAGATAGTGAAACTTCTTACTTCGTTACTAGAAAAGACAAGAAGTTTGAATGGTCAGAGGCACGCCAAGACAGTTTTGATGAATTGAGAAAAAGGCTGACGATCGCACCGGTGTTGGCTATGCCCGATATTCACAAGAGTTTCGACATCTATTGTGATGCTTCTAGGCAAGGTCTTGGCTGTGTGTTGATGCAAGAGGGACATGTGATTGCATATGCGTCCTGTCAGTTAAGGAAGCATGAGCAGAACTATCCTACACACGACTTGGAGCTAGCAGCAGTGGTGCATGCTCTGAAGATATGGAGGCATTATTTGCTGGGTCACACATGCTAGATATACACTGATCATAAGAGTCTGAAGTATATTTTCACTCAAAATGACCTCAACTTGAGACAGCGAAGATGGTTAGAGCTCATCAAGGATTATGATCTGGAGATACACTATCACCCGGGGAAGGCAAATGTGGTTGCTGATGCCTAGAGTCGTAGGAGTTATGTGAATGCGATCATGGTTAGTCAGATGCCTCAGGAATTGTGCAAAGAGTTTGAACGTCTCAATCTGGGGTTCATCGCTCATACGGAAGGAATCACTATAGAAGTGGAGCCGACCCTTGACCAAGACATAAGGAAGGGTCAGCTTGAGGATCCTAAGACTCAGGAGATAAGGGAGATGATAGAAGCAGGCAAGGCACCAGACTTTACCGAAGATGAACACGGAACAGTATGGTTCAGAAAGAGGATATGTGTGCCCGATGTGGATCATCTCCAAGAGAAAATTTTGCAGGAAGCTCATGACTCGGCTTATTCTATCCATCCTGGCAGTACTAAAATGTATTAGGATTTGAAGGAAAGGTATTGGTGGTATGGCATGAAACGTGACGTTGCAGCTCATGTGGCACTGTGTGATGTGTGTCAGAGAATTAAGGCAGAACATCAGAGACCAGCTGGATTGTTACAGCCCTTAAAGGTGCTGGAATGGAAGTGGGAAGAAATCGGTATGGATTTCATTGTGGGGTTGCCACGTACTCGAGATGGTTACGATTCTATATGGGTTATAGTGGACCGACTGACCAAGGTGGCTCACTTTATACCGGTAAAGACTACATACACAGGTGCACGATTGGCAGAGTTGTACATCTCGCGAATTGTGTGCTTGCATGGGGTACCTAAGAAGATAGTATCAGACAGGGGTACTCAGTTCATGTCTTGATTCTGGCAAAAGTTGCATGAGTCAATGGATACGAAGTTGAATTTCAGCTCCGCTTATCATCCGCAGACTGATGGGCAGACAGAACGGACGAACCAGGTGTTAGAGGATATGCTCAGAGCTTGTGCATTGAAACATGGAGGCAATTAGGATAAGAGTTTGCCATTTGCAGAGTTCTCTTATAACAATAGTTATCAGGCCAGTCTAAAGATGGCACCTTTCGAGGCACTGTATGGCAGGAAGTGCAGGACTCCGCTGTATTGGAGTGAGACAGGTGAAAGTCAGTTGTTCGGGCCTGAGATCATTAAAGAGGCTGAAAGGCAAGTGCAGGTTGTTCGTGAGAACCTGAAGGTGGCTCAGTCGAGGCAGAAAAGCTATGCAGATACTCGACGACGAGCGTTGACCTTTGAGGAAGGGGACTACGTATATCTGAAGGTGTCACCTATCAGAGGTTTGCACAAATTTAAGGTCAAAGGGAAATTGTCGCATCGTTACATTGGTCCGTTCAAGATCCAAGAATGGAAAGGCGAGGTGGCCTACCAACTAGAGTTACCCGCACGGTTGTCAGACGTACACAATGTGTTTCATATCTCTCAGTTGAAGAAATGCTTGAGGGTACCCGAGGAGCAATTGCCACTGGAAGAACTGGATGTGCAGGAGGACTTGACTTATGAGGAGCACCCGATCAAAATACTGGACACAGCAGAGAGAATTACCCGAAGTAAGAGAATACGGATGTGCAGGGTTCAGTGGAGTCACCATTTAGAGGATGAGGCTACCTGGGAACGAGAGGACGAGCTAAAGGCAGAATTTCCCCAGCTCTTTGCTAGCCCGGCTGAATCTCGAGGACGAGATTCCTTTTAAGGGGGGTAGGTTTGTAACACCCTAAATTTTGCAAAGTCAAAAATCGAATAAAATGATAGGTTATAGGGTCATAGGTTTTTGATAAATAATTTTCTCCTTAAGTATAAAAATGAATATAGGAAAAACCATATGAGTGTGCATCTCATGCCCTTTGCATTGTTTCATTGGTTGCAGTTTATTTGGATTTAAATTTGAATTCAAATTTCATGTTCAATTTCAAAAGCATTTTGCTTTTCTTCTTTCTTTCTCCCCCTCCCTCTTTTCTCCTTTGGGCCCAGCCCAGCCGGCCCCTTTTCCCCTCTTTCTTTCTCCCTTTCTCTCCCTCCCCCTGCAGCCCGGCCCACAGTCTCCCTTTCCTCCTTCTCTTCTTTTGCGTGTGCACGGTTTCTCCCTGTCCCCGGCCCAGCATCCCCGCACGCAGACCTCTTTTTCCTTCCCTCTCTTGTTTCTCCCTCGCGCACGCTCGGCCCAGTCCCTCGCTCCCGGCCCAACCCGCCTGAGCCCCGCTCCTTTCCCCGCTCTCTCTCTCTGGCGCGAGGGCTCCGCACGTCGGAATCCTCTTCCCCGCGCCGCACCGGACTCGGGTTCGAGTCCGGCTCGCCCTGCGAGATCTCCACCCCCGCCGTGTCCTCCTCGGGCCCGCACGTCCAGGCACTCCGCGGCGCCCCTACTTAAGCCACCGCCCCCGTGCCCTAGCCTCCACGCCGCAGCCGCCGCTTTCCGCCCCTCAAAACCCTAACACCCGAGCCGCCGCCACCATTGCCGCCTGGCTCCGGAGCTTGCCGCTCCGCCACCTCGCTGCACCCCGTCGACATCCAAGCACTCCAGAAGTTTCCCCTGGTGGTAAGGGCGCTCGCCGCTGGTTCTTTTCCCCTTTCCGACCTCCCCCACGCCCGCACGACGGTCCCCGACGGGCCACACCGCTTCTCGCCGCCGGCCGCCGTCCCAGGCTGCCCTCGCCCCTTCCAATTTCCCCAATTGGAACTCCCGCGTCGCGAGCTAGCTTCCCGTCCAAGCCGCACGCGAAACCGAGGCCAGGAGCGCGTGATTGTGCGTCTCCGGCGAAGTGCCGCCGCCCCCACCTCACGCCGCCGCCTGAGCCACTGGCCTCTCTCTGGCCGTTGGATCTAGATCCAACAGCTCAAGTCCGTTTAGCCCACGGGTCAAACTGACCTATACCGGTCAACTCGCATCACTTTTGCAGATTAGCCCTTAAGTTTCCCCGGAATCAACCCGCGCTCCACCTCAACTAAAAAGTATTCGCGTTTTGGTCCTATTTCTTCTGTTTAGGCCCCTACAGTTTTCCAAAATAGTGTGACAGTTCGTATATTTGTAATGCTAGGCATATATTTTGTTAGTGTGAAATATGTGTTTATTTGTATTAAGCTCATGTATGTTTATGTGAAGCTTTTGAAAATTTAAAGTGCAGGTAAAAAGGGTTTTTTAATTATAGAAAAAAACTAGGGTTGTTTTTGCAAAATGTGTTTGTATGGGAGGTAATTTCGAAATAAGTGAAGGGTGGTTTTGCAAATGTGTTTTTCTTATTCTATCCCCTGTAAAAATTATGTAATTATCCGAAAGTTTCATCTGAAATGTGTGTGGTGAAGTGTGTAAAAATTTTGGGTAAAATGGTAAAAATAAGGGTATTTATGTGATTTTATAAAAGTACAAGTCCTTTTATGTAAATGTTTGATTTACAAAAGTAACTTTTAAACTTACTCAGGACTAAAGTGTAAAAAGTGCAAGTCATCATGACATGTCTATCCAACCATTATGACGAATCTATTCTGTCATTATGACGTGTCATAAATGCTTGCATTTAGGTCCTGAATTTTATAAAATTACGCTCTTTAGGACAAAAGCAATTCAAATCCGACTTTTGTTCAAAACTTCACGCGTAAAAATATAAATTTTGAGTTTTTGAACTTGAGCCCTAAAGTAACGTTATAGAGCTTGAAAAACTCTCCAACTTTCGTTTTGGGCATTTCTTCTTTAGGGTTTTAAATCAACGAAAAATTTTACTTTACAAATGAGCCCCTGCAGTTCTCTGATTTTGCGTATATACCCTTGGAGAATCCCACTTGTCTTTCCTCTCTGCTCTCCCTTATCCTAGCGCTCATCCTGATTCTTTTCACCCGGCCACCCATCTCTCTCTTTCTCTGCTTCTTCCCCTCCCTTTCTCTTTCATCCACAGACGCAGGGAGCAGCCGGTGGCAGCAGATGGGCAAGCGGCCCCTGGCGGCGCGCGGGCGGGCCCCAGGCTGCGCGGCTCGGGCAGCCACGGCACAGAGGCTCGGAGGGAGTGGGCTCAAGCGGCTGTGCAGGCCTGCTGGCGCGGCTCCTGGCGCGGGCGTCGCGGGCTGTGGCGGCAGCGGCCGAGCAGAGGGAGTCAGTTCGGCGCCGAGCGGTCCAGGCGGCCAGGACAGGCTGGCGTAGGCAGGGTGGTGCGCGGGGCCGAGCGGCGTACGGCCCAGGCGCAAGGGCGACGGAGCAGGACGGCCCAGGCGGCGGGCACTTGGGGCTGGCGGGCCCAGCACAGGCGCTCAGAGGAAGCGGGGCTCAGGCGCAGACGGGGGCAGCGGCTGGTGCGGGCCGTGGCTGGCGCGATGGAGCGGCTCGGGTGCAGGGCGCTGGCGAGCACTGGCCGTGAGAGCGCACGCGGAGCGACATGGCTCGGGTGGTGCGCAGAGCGGTAGTGGTGCGGTCAAGCGACGCGCAGGCGGAGCTCTGGAGCGCGTGGAAGCTGAGCAGACGTGCGCCGCGGGCGCGAGCTGGCGTGCGGGGCTGGGCAGGTGTGTGCACGGAGGGCCCAGGAGCTGAACATCGCAGACGGTGCTGGCTCGGCTGGAGTGGCGCAAGCACGAATGTGGAGCGCGCAGATGCGGGCGCGCGGGAAGCGTGCGCGACGGCGTGCGCAGGAGCTAGCAGCGCAGGGCGATGGCGTGCGCGCGGTGGCGTACGGCAGCTGGTGGAGCGCGACGTGACGGCGCGTGCGGGTGCGAGCGGCACGCAGCGCGCTGGAGTGCAAGCGCTGGGCGGCCGGAGGACAGGTAGCGCGAGCAGCGCTGGAACGTGTGTGCGAGCGCGGGAGTGGCTGTAACACCCTAATGTATTTTCCCCAAATTTTAATGAATTTATTTGGGCTTAAATAAATTTCTCAGGCTTTTCTTTAATTTTTGTGGCATTTAAAGTAATTTTATAATGCAAGGAAATAAAATTTATCATAGGATTAAAGTGTTTGTGCATTCATGCCGCAGCATTGTTTTAATTGTGTTGAGTTTATAGAGTTGAATTCAAATTGTATTTTGAATTCAATTAGATTTGTTTGAATTAGGGGAGTATAGAAAAAGAAAAGGAGAGGAGAAAGAATAAAAGAAAGGCAGCCCACACCCTCTCCTTGGCCCAGCCCAGGTCCCCTCTCCCTTCTCTCCCTCACCCGCGGGCCCTCTCTCCCTCTTTTTCTTTCCCCGGCCCAAAGCCGCCCGAGGCCAGCTCTCTCCCCTCTTCCCCCTTTTCCCCCGCGTGGGCCGCGCCCGGCCCGCTTCCTTCCTCGGCTCAGCTCGCACGCGCGCCAGCTTCACTGGGCTGCTCGCTGCCGCTCGCTCGGCCCAGCCTGTGCGCTCGTTCCCTCCCCGCTCTCCCTCCCTCTCCCGCTGCCAGGCCGGCCCCACCTGTCATCCCTCTCCTCCCGCAACGGCCGCGCCGCCGCAACGACCGGGAGCTTCGGATCTCCTCCGCCGCAACCCTATCCCGAGACCCCCGGCCCTGCCCCTCTTATTCTCCTGCGCTATCCCTCGGACCCCCCCCCCTCATCCCAAGCGCGCCGCCTTCAACCCTAGCGCACCACCTCTGCGCCGCCGAGGCAGAGGCCCTGCGCCGCCCGTGTTCCACCGCCTCAGCGCCGCTCACCGGCCGCTAAGGGGGTCTGGAGTCTCGCCGCCACACCCCGCTCACGACCACACCTCGCTACCCCACATTGGCCGTGGCAGTCCGGCCAATTTCACCGGAAACGCCTCCACGGTAAGCTTGCGGGCCGCCGGAATTCCTTCGCCTACAAAGCGTCATCGGCTTCTTTAACCCCGGTCTACTCTTCACGGCCCAATTGCGCAGCTTCTCACGGTGCCAGGACGCCCAGGGCGCACCCCGACGTCCACCCCCCGCGAGCACCGGCCGTTTCTGCCGCCCGTTGTCGTGGACGACCGCCCTCCGCGTCGCCCCGACCCATCCAGGTCCTAGGTGAGCAGCCCCTTGATCCCCTCTTTCTCTTGCGCTAGTCCTTGTGCGCCTTAGGGCCACCCCGAGGCGGGGACTCCCCACGCTGGCGAGGCGCCGCCGCGGAGGCAGAGCCCCGGTGACCGCAGCCGTTCCACGGGATGTGAACCGAGCCGTGAGTGAGCCGCCCGCTGTCGTGACCCGAGCCGAACCGATTAGATCCGAGCCACCTCATCCTGGCCCTTGAACTCCGATCCAGCGGATCAGATCCACCCATACCGGTTCAGCCGGGAAATCTTTCTAAAGAACCCCTGAGGTTTCCTCGAATAAACCCGCAGTCCACCCGTGAGTCATCAATATTTACAGATAGGCCCTTTTTTTCTTCCCTTTTGACCCCTGAGCTCTCTGGATTTAAGTTTTCTAGTCCTTGTTTAGAGTTTTTGCAGGCTAGCCCCTGTGTCTAACCTTTAATTAGGTTTTAGCCCTCAGTTTTTGCACAGAAACCCCTGAAGTCCAGTTTTTCTCGCAAATAGGTCCCTAGATCTTGTTTTAAGCGTAGTTTTCGCGTTTTAGCTCCGTTTTAGGTGTTCTTTATATCCACGCGATCGTTGTAATGCGTAGAATAGTTCTAGGCCAGATTTATGTGCTGTTTCATTGTCTTGGTGTATTGTTTCTTATAGTTTGCCATTGTTTGTGCATGTGTGTATGTATGGACTATGTTTTGATGATCGTGAGTAGACGCGGAGCCTTTGGACGAGTACCAGGAGCAGCCGTCTTCCGAGCAGTTTGAGCAGCAACCGGGAGAGTACGAGGAAGGCAAGTATAACATGAACCTCCTATCACTTTTAAATACAATTTTATACTGCATTTTAATACTGTATACCTATAAGGACTTCCTAGCCACCTTTATATCTTTACATATATTCCTTGGGTTGCATTTTGGTTTTGTTGTGCTAGGTTGCTGCGCTATAACAACTCTTGGTCCTTCTTAATTAATTTGATTAATGGTCTTATGCAACTTAATTCTGGAGCCGACCCTCTGTGCTGTGTGCTTGAGTGGTTTGTGCGTCCTTAAAAATATGTTTTTGTAGAAACATGGTTTAGGGGGCCAGCACGGTGCTTAGTGCTTGGTTGGCCACTCTCCATAAGGACCGGTTCATAGAGCGACAACCTGGGACAACCGCGCAACCACAAGACTGGAATGGGACGGTCTTGACTTACTAATTAGGTCGTGTTGGTTCGGGAGTAACTTACCTGCGTGGGCAAGAGGGGTGGTAAGCTTCAATGGTCCCTGCTCCTCCGACTTGGTCTGTGCTGTGTGTCTTGTACCCCCGGAGGTGGGCCCCATCGTCGCTGATCCAGAATCCTTAGCGGTTACACCTTACCAACGTGATCCTTTGTAACGGTCTCGTAGTGTGCTTGCTAGCCATCTCACCTAAGGAAGTGTGATGAACGACTAGCGTAGCTCACGACTTGTGGGTAAAGTTGTGCAACCTCTCGAGAGTGTAAACTGATATATCAGCTGTGCTCACAGTCATGAGCGGCCCAGATCCTCCGTCTGATTAGTGGGGTTATCAACCTTTGACGAGGGAGATTCCCCGGGTGGTTTGGTTTGGGTGGTTCTCAGTAGTTCTTAATTAATATTGATTAATTCTTATGCAACTTGGGTTATGGTAATTTATCTACCTGTAGTAGTTAGCTTCAATAAAACTTTGCCAAGACTAAAAGCTAATGCAGTTGAGTCCGCCAACCTTAGAGCCTCATAGTTTGTATTATACTTGTTGAGTACGAGTTTGTACTCACACCTGCCTCTCTACTCTTCTATTCTATTTTGGATATCTTCGACTGCTGCTCAGTGCCCGACAACGTGGAGGATTACGTCAGCGGCTTCGACGACTTCTAGGCGTTTGTCTCCCAGTCGATGTCCCTGTGGCGCCCAGCTCTTCATGTATTCATTTTACGCTTCCGCATTCCTTGAACTGATTCTTGATTCAGTTGTAATAAAGATATTCATTTATAATTTATACGCTCTTATTTGTGACATGTGTTGTGATATCTTGATAATCTGTTGTATATATGCGTGACTTGATCCTGGCGCATATATGATTGCTCGATTTATGTTCTTATAAATCGGGTGTGACAGTGGCGCGACAAGGCCGAGGCGACGCCGGTCCAGCGGATGAGGAAGAAGAGGAGCAGCAGCACGAGGTGGTCGAGGCGGAAACAGCGGCGCGGATTTGACAACAGCTGGTCCGCAAACAGCATGGCGTCCAGGGTTTCCTCCCAGGGTTTGACCACGTCGAGTGCTCAGCGTGGGGCGGCGGAGGCCACCAATAGTGATGCGGCTATGAGTATGGCGTGGCGAATCGGAAAGAGAAGCCACGGAGCGAAGCCAGTGATCGGGCGTGACGAGCTTGAGGGAGATGCAGTGCAGCCGGGCACGACGAGCTCCCTTCATCTATACGGAAGTCGAGGTGGGAGCAACGCGACACGGATTTGACGTGCAACGCAAGACCGGCGGTGGTAGGTCAAACCGGAGGGCGTCGCAACAAGTGGAGGGGACGGCGAAGTTGCAGGACCCAGAGGACCGAGCGGAACTGAACCGGCGCGATCGCGAGTGCAAGCGGAAGCGTTCTACCGGTGGCCGGCTCAGCTTGTGAGCAGGAAAATCCTGGGGTTCACGGAGAAGTCGGTATAGCGAACCCATTCGGCTCCATCGTCTTGTCTCAGGAGTCCACGACATCCAGCAACTCCTATTCCTCGTCGATCGCTGAGCAAGACCATGAGTCACCACGGAGACTACTCCTTCAGCCATCTTCCACCCACGGCAACCCTTCCCGGCAAACCCCTTCATCATCCACGGGATCTTGTCATCGTCGAGCTCATCTTATCGCCGATCCTGTCGCCACGGGACTTCACTTTCCGTTTGTTCTTCTCCACAACCAAGGCTACCCAAGGTTTGCCCTGTTTTACTAAATCTTCTTAATGCCGGCGATTCCTTTGCCGGAATATCATCGTTAACTTCCTGTTATCTGTTTTCCCGAACCAGGGACTTGATTGCTATGTTTTAGAAAGTTCTAGGGTGTTCTTTGTAAAATTTCCAAAGCTTTCTGTATTTCAAATCGATGAACTTCTACATTTCATAGATTTTCGTAGGAAGTTCATAAAAATGTAAAATCAGTTTTGTTTGAAATCCGAAGTCAAACCCTACAAGTTTTATGTTGTGCTCTTAAATTGAAAATCTTTGATGTGTGGTCTAGGTCAAATGTTAGGGAATGAATGTTTTATTGTGCTTTATATTGTATGCATGTGATATAGCTGAGAAATAATTATAGGATATATGTTTTAAATGGAGATGTGTGACAGTTAGTTAATCCTGTCACCCGAGTGCTCATATCTCTGCCCTTAAGATATTGTCCTCGTCTTGATTATCGTTTCCTTAAGGTTCTCTTCGTATAAAGATCCTTGTTAGTCCATGTGCATCTACTGCTTAGCCAAAACATCTTGACAGCTATGCTTCAGTATCAGGTTATCAACCCAGCCACTTAGCATCCGTTTTCCTTAAGTCTATGACGTTCCTGTATAACAGCTATCAGTCGATACTTCTACCATCGGCTGATTAGCTTATACGATTGTTACCTTTCTAGTGTCGGCTACTGCTGATATAGTTCTTTTGTTCTGTCTTACATCGACTGCATATAGTCGATGTATCAAAGATGCACACACTCTTAGGATTCTTGCTATCGGCCGACCCAAGCCGATTTTAGTTGTTTTTCCATGTCGGTTAAACACGGCCGATCAATCCTTAGTTCCCCATCCATATCCACACACTTCTATCAGCCGATTTATTGACTGAGAGATCGGCTATATACTTATCGGTCACATGCCCTTAACCACGCTCCAATCGGTGGTACGTCACTCAATTGATGTGCTGACGTAATCAAGCCGATACAACCACACCAGATAACCAGGATAACACTTAAGCACATCTCAGTTAAGACACAACTGCTTTAGGAATCATCCTTCTGCCAAAGTAATCGATGCTTTCATCGATCCTTTAGGAACCTGATGTAACCATCCATCAACTAAACCTCCGTTGTTTCCAATCGGCTCTGTTGTAACCCTCAACATGTAGCTGATTCTAATTAGTTGTCCCCCTAAAGCTCTGTCTAGGTTTAGTTCAGATCTTTTTGGTTGTTATGTGAATAGTGTGTTATATGAGTGCTGGATTGCAACTTTGCTGTGAAATAAGGTAGTGTTATGTGCACACTTTGAATGTAATGTCGCATTGCATGTAGATACGACTACTTCGGCAACAGTACCTACGAGATCTCCCCGGAGTCTACGGAGGATGTTCCTGAAGACCAAATAAACGTCACCAAAGGATTAACTAAAGCCCCGAACCAAAGTTCGGAAAATATTGACATTTCTGACTTCAGCCCCACCAGTAAAGGCAAGCCCCGGACATAACCCACTATTTTACTTACACTGCAATCTATATCTATTTACGTATTCTATGCATTAAGTTCTTAGGAATTGCTTGAAACCCTAGTTGCATTCTCCTAGGAACCAATGAGATGGATACTAGCACTTGAGTCCGACTAGCTGCTACGCTAATAGGGCCGGTAGAAGTCGGGTGATTTCCTGTCACTCGCGCGATATAGGAGTTGTAATGTTTACATTCCTATTATCACTATAAGGATGACGGACGGGAGTTTTGTGAGGTATCATAGTTGAGGTGATACCCCATCTGTGTTGAGGAAATTGATAAGGCCGCAGTGTGTGGTAGCGGTGGTTAAGCGTTTGAAAGTACTAGCCACATGCCGCGAAATATGGTAAGCGGTAAGCCTAGTAGCCAATCGGCCCGATGAGTGGACATACCTCCCACCACATGTATTTGGTTCTTCTGGTTACTTGGTTCGACTGGGGTATACGTGTTGCAAGGGCAACCAGGAGTACGGGTTTTGTAGTCGCGCTACAGACGTACGTCCTGTACTTTGGAAGTGCGTATGGTCCTGCAGTCGCTTGTGGTGGATCTGATCCACGAGTCGGAATGAAAGGCAAACGGTTGCTTCGGAACTATCGTTGGATGTTCCAAGCGTGTGAGTTAGGTTTACCTTGCAAGGTTGAAAATTCGATTCAGAATCGTCCGCTTCTCACGAAGATTGAGACTGCTTGATCCCTTTACCACATAGAGTAACAAGAGCAATGTTATGATTATCAAAGATGATATTTGGTTAAAGATCTTACCATGCTTGAGTAGTTATAGGTGCTTACCTAGAATGGATAATCAACTAGAACCTAAAAGCTAAAAGTTGAAATTAAGAATCTACTCTTTGTTGCTTTTCAGCTGAAAATAAACCCAGAACCCTTGAAAAGCTTTCATGAGTCTAGTTATGGGCTAAAGTATACCCAATCCCGGGTAAGCCTTGCTGAGTATTAGTATACTCAGCCTTGCTAGTTTTATGTTTTTCAGGTAAAGCCTTTGAAGACCCTACTCTTCCCCTGTCATAGCCCTATGCTCTTCCAGTTGGTTGGTTCGTGGAATGGGATCCGTCCCCGGCCAACATTGAGGATACCGAGTGATGTCGTGCCCAGGCTTAGCATGGCATCCGTCTTGACGACGTGTTAGGAATCGTCGCGTATGTTTTCCGCTGCTAAGAACCTTTACTTTAACAGTTTGTAATAATCTCTCTGAGTTGAAACTTCGTACTACTTTTGGGAACCCTTATAATGTAATTCTCTGTGATGTAAAATATGATGGTGACTGTATCTCTGGACTCACCTTCGTGTGAGGTAACCTTATTGATCCTGTATTCGGTGGTTTATCGGGACGTTACCCGACAGGCCAATGGATTATACTGTTTGAAGCACGTTGGAGCCCTCGGGAGTGGACTCGCGTACTTGAGCCGGTATAATTTAGGTTGGTTCTGCCACAAATAGAACCCGCCATCCTAGACCTGTTAGTTTTGCAATCTAACCCTTTTGTCTAGGGTTTAATTTTGATCTAGCCCCTAGATTCTTTGTTTTAAGTCCTTTTAGATCCAAATCTTTCGCAGATAAGCCCCTGGAACCCTGTTTTAGCCCTAACTTCTCCGTTTTAGCTCCGATTTCATCGATTCTTGCGCTCACGCGATCCTTATGACTTATACAATGTTTTTAAAATATTATTTTGTTCTATTTATATTGATTGGTGTACTGTTTCATATTATTTGCACTTGTTTGCCTGTATGTGCTTGTGTGCGACGTTAGACGGTGCGCAGTTCAAGGATCCGCAGGGCCAAGACTTTGAAGAATTTCCTGAGCAGCAGCAGTTTGCTAACGAAGGCAAGTGGTCCTTGATCATGTTTCTGTCCTATTAATATCACAATTACACCTTTACTTTTTATGCATGCATGTGTCTAGAATATGATGGAAACCAAGTAAGGATATGACTAGCTTCTATTTAACTTCCTTGTTTAAACCTGGGTTGTTTTATTTATGTTATAGCTACGCTAGTTGCTTATAAGTAGATTTGGATGGTTGGAAATCATGCTACCTCCTGTATCCATCATGTCCTTGGAATAATATTATGGCGATAAATAAGATTATTGAATGAATTGGAACATGGAGAACCACCCAGAAAAATAGTACAACCACAGTACTACATGGCTCTGGTCTTGGCTAATTAATTAGAAACCTTGGCTTGTAAAGGTCTTACCGAAAGGGCAAGAGGGGAGTGCGTTGATGGGATATAGCTCGGTCCTCTTGAGGTGTAGATATGATCCTGGGTAAGGCGTCTTCCTCATTAGGGAGGGTTATGACCACTGCGGCCTAAAACCTTAGCGGACCAATACAAGTTAGGGAATCTTTGTAAAGGCCTCGTAGTGAATCCCTGCCACTCACCTTGGAAGTGTTTAAGGGCCTTGCAAACCCAGGCATCAAGGGAAACACGAGCTGTGGGTAAAGTGTACAACCTCTGCAGAGTGAAAACTGATATATCAGCCGTGCTCATGGTTAAGAGCGGCTTGAACCCTCACATGATAATTGAACTTGAAGAAGATTTAAGCTGTTGTTCTTTATTGATGTTGTTGTTTTTTTAATCAGTCTTTTATATAAGGGTTGGTATAAACTTAAACCTAGTTAATGCTTGCTAAATAAAACTTGACCAACTAAAATGCTTATCGCAGACAAACCATGTCAGCTTATCCTTGATTTGGCCTTGCATGTCATATAATTTACTCCACTTGCTGAGTACCAACCATAAGTGTACTCACACTTGCTTTATTAAAACCAATGCTGCTCAGAGCAAGATAATTATCCGGAGTTTCCTGAAGATGTTGGAGATTTCTAGGTGTATGTCTCCCAGTCAACCGCCTGTGAAGTTGAAGTCCGCTGCTATTTTATCGACGTTTGTTTATTCGATTAAGATTAAGACTATCGGTCATGTAATAAAGTACTACTATACTCTTTATCGTTAATGCATTGCTTCGGATATTCGCTTGTGACGTCTACTGTATGTGCGGGATTTGATCCTGGCGCACACATGGGATGCATTCGGTTACCTTTCCTAAACCGGGTGTGACAGAGGGCAACCATGGTCGCGGGCACGGGAGGCGGCTGGTAGCAGGCGTGGAATTAGGGTTTCCTTTCCATGCACCCCCACCTCTTCTTTTATAGGCGCCCACTAATGGGCTTCCTAACCGAGACCCATTAGTGCACCTAAGCCTAGTCTAATTCGGATCATATCCTCATTAGGCTTCCAGCCCTTTAAGTGTGTGACCCTACGGGCTCACGCATGAACAGACATGGCCCGAGTACT